>NC_056726.1:317091926-317276926 GCF_019279795.1 Protopterus annectens
CAGCACAGTTGATTACAGTGTATCTGTGTCCCTACCACTGTGATACTGAGGACTACCACACATCCTTCACAACATTACATGCATATGTCCATTCTATTATTCTTTGGCCTATGGGGGGGTGTTAAGGCAATGGTTACACGTGTCCCTGTTTGTGCACGCGTCATGGTGGTCTTTGACCAGCCTCCGTTCTGGAGTGGGATGGACGGTAGTGTTGCTGTGTGTTTGGCATGTGTTTTCATTGCCGGTACATCTGTGGAGGTGTGGTTGGCACATGTTCCTCTTTGCAGGAGGCCCCATCCTGGGGTTTTGTGTCATGCATCTACACTTGGCACATGCCATATGTCCTGTGCTATTCCCACAGTCGTATGCCTTCATGCATTACTACTGCGTGTTACTGGCTGTTTGTATGTGGTACACATGGCGATTGTGGTGGTTGGCTTGGCCTATTCCCATGCTATGACATACACATCTGTCAATTAAGTTGTTAAAATCAGACTGTAACACTCATTAGGCTTTTCAAAATGACAGTCAATAACACAGGAAGCTCAGTTTCACAACGTTTAATAGTGTACACCAGGAGGCAAATAACTATGCAGTACAAGTATAGAGTTTTGTCTGACTCTATACAGGAAGCAGCTTTATGTGTATTGTGTTTACAATCAGCTTTTGCCCATCTTAATGACGTGGTCAGTCACAGGGCATTTACATCACTATAGTCCACAATATTCTATTCATACAACGGTGCTAAGGTAATGCTTATTAAATGTTTTCCCATGAGAATAGCACAGCCTTGCAAGGCACCTGGTCAATTAGAATGTCCTTCTGTAAATGTTGCTCTGTCAAGGTTCCAAGCCTGTTCGGATACAATAGTCAGTTCATTTCCTACTAGGTTCCTTTGTCTCTCTGGTGAGCAGCTGTACTCTATCTTCAATAGAGCTCACAAGGCCATCCTCCTCAGTGGAAGAAAGAAAGATATACATGTACATACATTTATTATTCTCTAACGCAGCGGATAATTAATGCTGGAGTGACATACGCCTGCTGAACTGGTTACTGCCAGGGTCAGAGTTCAATCACACTGCAGCTACGCTTCAGGCAATTACATGCATGATAAGTTCTACTGCCATATTGTAAAATAGAATAAAATGCATTATACACTATTTGCTTCTAAACTAGCACGTCATATATGTTTAGATATATCTTTTCTAACATTCTCCCTCCTTTTAATGCTTTTATTCTATCCAGAAACATATACAACATTATTTCATTCCCTAGCCTCTTCCTCTCTGGAACTTTTAACTAGGCAAGTCATTTGTTTTACATTTCAGAAAGAATTTCATTTGGTATTAACAAATTCCACTCCAGGTCTTGATACATAGTCTCGGTTACAGATACGTCAACAGAGTCCCTAACTAATCATTTCATACAAGGTATCCCGCAACAGACACATGCTCCCAATATGAGCAAAACAACACAAATGGCAATCAAGATATTCATTATGAGTGAACCCCATCCACCAAATGGTTTCTGGAAATAGTTCGTCAGTGGGTTTGGGCCTGGTTCTGCCATGGCTGATACCTGCTGTATTACCTCTAGGTGGTCGTTGATATCGTGCTTATTATGTGGTATAATGCGACAGCAGTTTTCTTTGATAAGCACGACGCATCCACCTCTCGCCAGGGTGCAGTCAAGAGCCATTACATTTTGTAGCACAACAGTTCTCATTGCATTCAGTTCATCAGTCACAAGTTCGAGAGCGGAAAAATCGCATTGCTCATTACTTCGAGAGGTTTTGACAACTTCCTCAGTTCCCTGATTGATTTCACTGCTCCATAAGCTGGGATTTTTCCAGCCCAGGATATAACACTGTCACTCAAGTCCATAGGAGTCAATTTTCCTTTATCTCTTACAGAAGAATGATCTTTCCAAACAGCTTCGATTTCACCCACTGGATTAGTAGGTTTCTCGACTGAGTTCCCAGTTCTTGAGCTATATCTCTTACATTTTAAGTATCGTACCCAGAGGCAATTCTGCAGTATGTCTTATGGCTGGAACCAGATAACCCAAAAACAACTGCGGACCAATTCTCAGGTAACCATTGATATGCTTTTTCCCACAACCAAAATAACAATATTCTACTTTACTACTGGTGCGGGTTAACTCTGCATGTAACATTTTCCTGTCTATAACAGACAACTGTTTATACAATTCAGGATGTTTCTGCACATCTTTCCACGTTGTTCTCATTAAGCTTAAATACGAATCATAAATCGTGCTACAACTAGTACTGTGATCTTTGGCTTTTATATGACGTTTGTAAGACACAGTTATCTTGCAATTACTCCCACCAACTTGGACTGTATCATGTTTATAGAAACAAACAATTCCTTTTTGTGTAACAGGTAAGTACAGTGCCACTTTGTCCTGTGATCTCACAGAACCTGTATCAAAAGGTAGATATTCACAAGTCTCAATTTATCCCCAAGGACAGCAGACATCAAAAGTCCTCCATATGCTGTAGGTATGGCAGTACAAACCAGTAATTTGAAATGTTCATAGTCTCTACATGCACACGCTTCATGGCTAGGTATGTGTTGAGGTTTGGATGCCAATCTGTGGCCAGTTCATCACGTTTCATTATTTGTATCTGTGTAGTTATATGTAGGAAAGATCCCAGCAAAAGAAAAGTCACCACAAACATGGTTAATAGGTGTATGATCAGTAGGACAATAAACCAATGTCTTTGGGGTTGCTTTGTATTGTTATACACTCTGCCCCTGGTCATTCTGTCTCTGTGGTATATCGGCTCGACATGTAAATCAGACTGGATATTCTTTACCGGTTTGCAAAGGGTCAGGTGAACCCAGGACGACCTCTCCGCAACCTTTACTGCAGTAGGCGTTGCCAACAGTACCTGGTACGGACCTTTCCACGTTGGACTCGTCCGGTTACTTGTTTGGATAACATTCAACCACACCCAGGATCCTGGAGTCAGCTCTGCATCCGGCTTCGTTTGTTCTTTATCTGAAAAAGAGTTTAACTGCAAAACAGTGTTATTGGTTAACAATCCTCTCATGTAACTGGCTAATGAGCCATCGACCTCCAGCTCTGCAGGCATGAGAGCTTTCCACTGTGGCACATAATATGCCATTCCAAATACTACTTCAAAGGGGGTCAAACCCTTTACATTTGGAACTGTTGTCATGCTCAGCAATGCTAGAGGTAGACAGATAATCCAATTCGTCTGGGTGTCACTCATCAACCTCCTCAACTTATTTCTCGAAATCCCATTGTACCTCTCCACCAGTCATGCTGACTGTGGGTGGTACGTGCAATGATTCTTCAAGGAAATCCCAAAGAATCCCCCAGGTTGCAGGATTGTCTGGTTCACAAAATGTGTTCTATTGTGACTGTAGCTTCTTTCCGGTATGCCAGATCTAGGGATACTTTATTTTACTGGGGCCTTTGCCGCTGTTGCTGCATCCGGATTCCTGGTTGGAAATGCTTCTACCCATTTTGAAAACATATCTATAATCACTAAATACTATTTCTTCCCTTCACATTTATTCAGCTCTATAAACTCCATACAAATAGTATGGAACGGATATGGTGGTGTAGGGAAACTCCCTCGCTTCGGTTGGAATGCTCCCTGTGCATGATGTTTACTGCAAATATGACACGCTGCACAAAATGTTTGTATGTGGTTCTTAATTCCGTATGTTTGGAATATTCTGTTAACCAACTGTACCATCCCCCCTGTTGAGACATGGCTCTGCCCGTGGCTCAACAAAGCCGCATATCTAAATAAATTAGACGTTAATATTGGCTTTCTCACTTTGGAGATGTACAGTCCGTCTTCAAGGATTGCTCCTCGTCTTACCCGTCTGCTTTTCTGCTTTCGTGGTTGATGTTTGCATTGTTTCTAACATTTCTAAATCTAGAATCTCTGAGGATTGTCATTCCTCATTCAAAAAGACAGTTACCGAGTGTGAGGCTGCTTGTTTTGCAGCTGCATCAGCTCGTGCATTACCTTTCGTAATCTTATCCTGTTGCTTTGTATGAGCTGCACATTTACAATTAGCTACTTTAGTAGGTAACTGAATGGAATCTAATAAATTCAAGATCAATTGCATGATTAATTGGTTTACCAGTGGATGTTATCATTCCCTATTCTTCCACTGCTGCGCAGAAACATGCACTGTAGAGACAGCATACTGACTATCGGTATATATGTCCACACATCTGTTTTTTGCTAGAGTGCAAGCACGTGTTAAAGCTATCAATTCTGCTGCTTGAGCAGACAAGTTATGCTGCAGGGGTTGGGCTTCTACAATCTCAATATCAGTAACTACTGCATAACCTACTTGATTCTTTCCTGTAGGACCCTTTCTACATGATCCGTACACATAAACTGTCACCTCTGCATCATCTAAGGGTATATCAGTAATATCCTGTCTGGGTAAAGTTATTTGCTCCATTTCCTGTAGGCAACTGTGTGGTGTGCCATACACAGGTGTCGGACGTGACGTTGATGGGTTTAATGTTGTACAACATTCAATCACCATATGAGGTTGACTCAGGAGTATGGTCAAACAAGAAAGATGTCTAGCACGGGTCAGGAATGCTATTTTCTCTTGCAGCTAAATTATCGCAACTGCATGAGGCACTCTCACAATGAGAGGGTGGAATAATACCATTGATGCCGAAGCCTGTACTGCCATGGCTGCTGCAACAACTGCCTGTACACAATGTGGCAATGACCGTGCCACTGGGTCCAACTGCGATGAGTAGTAAGCTATGGGGCGTTGCTTACTTCCATGCTGTTGCGTCAGAACTGACGTCATATATCCCTGCTTACAATCTACAGTCTGAAAACATCTGTTATGATAATTCGGGAGACCTAAAACAGATGATGAAGCTATCAATCGTTTTAGTCTTCAGAAAGCTGTTTCTGCTACTGGAATCCAGTGTAGTATATCTTGTGCTGCCATAGGTGTATTAAAGATTAAAGCAGACAATAGAGCCGATTCAAAAGCATAGTTTGGTAACCAGCTTCGACAAAAGTTAGTCGTCCCAGGAAGGACATCATTCCCTTCTTGGTAGTTGGCTTGGGTGCTTGTGAAATTGCTGCCTTCCTATCTTCATCTAATGTTCTACCCTCCTTGGATACCACATATCCCAGGTACTTGACCTGTATTCTCCGAAGTTGCAATTTATGCTTGTTTACTTTATGTCCCTGTTCTGCTAAATATTTCGATAATGCTATTGTATCTTCCCTACATTGCTGCTGGGTAGGGGCCGCAAGCAGGATGTCATCCACATAAAGTAGAACTTGACTGCCCCCGGGTGGAGTAAACCCCGGCAGGTTGCTAGCCATCTCCTGTGCGAATATTGTTGGACTTTCACAGTATCCCTGCGGTAGCCGGATATGGGTGTATCTGTTACCCTGAATGTAAATGCAAACCAATACGGATTATCTGGATGTATAGGTATTGAAAAGGAAGCATAGCTTATATCTACCACGGTAAGATACTTCTGTTGCGGGTTCATATCATTCAATATAGTGTGTGGGTCTGGCACCATCGGTACCCTAGGTAGTATTGCATGATTTACAGCTTGTAAATCCTGTACCATCCGCCATTCCCTGTTTGCTTTTCTAACAGGAGATAGAGGGGTATTGCATGGTGAATCTGACGTTTCTACCAGTATCCCTTTCTTGAGTTATGCCGCTATGATAGGCGATTCCCTGCTCTGCATCCTTCCTCAAAGGGTATTATTTCTTTGGCGGTCTAAATGCTGACTTGATTGTAATGGTTACTGGACGTGCTGTCCAAATAAGCCCTACATCTGATTTCCCTGTTGACCAAAGGGTGCTTGATATGTCACACAAGGCTCTCTCCTTCTTTTAACAGGAACACCGATCAGCTGTCCTCACTCTGCTGTAAGTGTACAGCTGGGCGTGCTTCGTTAGCCACTTACGTTTTGCTTCTGTAGTCCCTGTTGTGACAATTGTAAGTCGATTTGCCTTTCCCATCGTGTCACTTTTTCACCCTGGTCCACCCATCTGACATGTCTATGTTTGGTTACACTGACATGCGGTGGCCTGTTGGACTTATATAGTCCCATGAATTCCTGTGGTAATGAACAACTCAGCACACTATTACCCTCAGTATCCCAGTACAAGGTTCGTAACACTAGTCTATTGGCAGGATTTCTGCACAATATTTGCTCATATTCCTTATCAGGCCCTGGTGCGCTACAATAGTACAGAGTACAATGTAACAAATGCTGCTGATCAATGTGAAGGGCGTGCCTTACTGATGGCTACGTTCATCAGTTCTCGGTTACTGCCCTGGACCAGTCGTGACGAGGTCCTGGCTATACCAATAATGGGATTCACCCTCCGATCGCACCACAAAAGTATCCATTTGCCTTTGTGCCTCCATACCCTTCTTGGTAGGGACTACTGCTATGCCAAAGAGCTGCATAATGTCTCCCCAGTATATTTACTGGACATTTTGCAGAAAGTACTATTTTACTTCTCTGGGTCATACCTGACACAGGGTCAGTTATAGCTATATCATGGGAAAGTGGTTCCCTGTATAGCTGCCCGTTTGCTGCTTTCACTAATATGTAGTCAGGTGATTCTGAGTGTTCCGGTAACTTAGAAGGGAGAATCAAAGTTCGAGATGCTCCTGAACCACACAGAATCTCACATCCTTCCCTCCACCAGGCGTGTAACTTCGGTTTGTGTCCAAATAGAGCTCCAAGCTCAACAGGGCTAATTCTAGTACTTTTTCCTCATTTTCTACATCTGTTTGCACTTCCTTTATTCCTTCTACTGCGTTTACATCTTCTCCCTCCCCATTAGTCTCCCCTGATGACTATTGAACGTTATGACTGTCATATACTCAATCCTCATCACTCCGATCCTTCCCTTCCGTGAGCGTTTTTATTCAACCTGCACTCCCTTGCTAAATGTCCCCTCTTCCTGCAGTTAAAGCACTCACCTTTTCTCTTTCTTTCCTCAAACACCTCCGAGTCTCTGTCAGAGCGTTTATTGCCCTGAGTGTTTCTCTTACCCTTTTTAGCTGACTGTACAACAAAGACTTCTGCTCCGTCTTCAGCTGTGAAGACCTCGTCTTCCTTTTCTTCTTACTGTTAAGATGTCTTTCAGCAAGCCTAGCATACTCCAGTACGGCTTGTAGCCTACTCGTTGTGATCTATCATATGCTTTGTAATATAGCTACCGATAGGGGCAATGCAACCTTCGAAAATGCATTTTCAATTGTTGTTCATATGCACTATCATTTTTCAGATTTGCAGGAATAGGCATGCCACTATGGTTATTGAAACATTCCAATAATCTACCATAGTATCCATCTACAGTTTCATTATCTTGTTGTATGCACTGATTAATACAGGTCCAATCTGCTCTAGGTTTCCAATTTTCGTAATTCGTCCATAAGACCCTTCAACGTGGTGTCTACTTCTGCGTCACTATGTGGGAGTGGTTTAAGTTGCGTCACGAGCATTCCGGACGACACAAAACATGTGCCAGTCTGGACCTATTATTTGTCTAATCACCTTCTCTACTTCTTCCCCATTTAAGTGGTAACTCATTCGCATACCTTGTAAATGTTGTATAAACTTTTCATGATTACTTTGTGGATGGGGAATTCCCTCTGTAACTTTCCGGATATCTTCCGGTGTCCACGGTCTATACACTTGGGGAGTTGGGTCCTGGCCTTCCTGTCCTGCCTGAGGGTTCGGTACTTCAATTAATTGACAGATTTCCTCACTCTGTTCTAGTGACTCTCTTCTTAGTTGAGTGTCCCTAGGTGTTTTACGTGTTCGGGATCTAGTTTCAATAGCTTCTCTTACAAATGGTTGTTGTGATACCTCTGTTGCCACAGGATAATGTGGGGGGGACTAGCCTGCCCTCCCGCTTCATATCCTGGATGTGGTATCAGAGGGGGTGGAGGGGGAGGGGCCGTCGCTACTACTGTATTATTATCTTCTTTGTCTACGTATGATGCTTTCGCATTTTTAGTCTTCTGTTCACTTCGGTTCACTACCTCAATCCACCTATGTGCTTGAGGGATACCCAAATGTCGCTGTTTTTTCGCCTGAACATCTGCGTCACATTTTAAGTGATTCCAATGTTTCACTAACGATATTTTGTCTAATATACCATCAAAGTCATATTTATTACCCCATTTTGCAAAATATCTCACATTATCTGCTCTCTGCAATTGCATATACTTCGCATCATCCGTCAAAGGCGGATCTCACGATCTCTTAGTGCACTAATTTCCCATGTCCTCTAAATGACTGTTACGTAACCTTTCTCTCATACCACATGGTATCTCCTTCCCTGTATCCACTGTAGTGTCTACAATGACTGTTTACTCTGCTCTGTGTTCCCCTGATCTATGTCCAAATGTAAAACTACTTGAATTGGTCTTCGACCTGCTATCACAAATGTTAGCAAAAACACAATGTAGCCTGGTCCCTGATCTACAACAGAGACAAAGAGGCAAACTCTCCTTACCTGAGCCTCCCATTTATGACTGCACGTTTTCTTCTTGGGATCCAGTTTTCCGCTTTTCAGCCACAGATCAGAAAGTGGACAGCCTCTTTACACACAACAATTCAGTCGGAGGTCTTTTCACTCAAGAAGAACCATTTAGGCAACTTCTCCTGCAGATTTCTTACCACCCATGCACTCTGACCTGTAGCTTACCAAGGGAATTCCAGCTAAGAAGGACCACAATGTCAAATAAGTTGTTAAAATCAGACTGTAGAAATCAGTAGGCTTTTCTAAATGACAGTCAATAACACAGGAAGCTCAGGTTCACAACGTTTTAGTAGTGTACACCGGAGGCAAAAAACTATACAGTACAAGTATAAGAGTTTTGTCTGACTCTATACAGGAAGCAATTTGTTTATATAGTGTTTACAATCAGCTTTTGCCCACCTTACTGGCGTGGTCAGTCACAGGGCATTTCCATCACTATGGTCCGCAATATTCTATTCATACGAGGGTGCTGAGGTAATGCTTTTAAAATGTTTTCCCATGAGAATAACACAGCCTTGCAAGGCACCTGGTCAATTACAGTGTCCTTCTGTAATTGTTGCTCTTTCAAGGACCCTGGACTGTTCGGATACAATAGTCAGTTCATTTCTTAATACATTCCTTTGTCTCTCTGGTAAGGAGTTGTACTCTATCTTCGATAGAGCTCACAAGGCCATCCTCCTCAGTGGAAGGGAGGAAGATATACATGTACATACATTTATTTTTCTCTAACCCAGCAGATAATTAATGCTGAAAGACATAAGCCTGCTGAACTGGTTACTGCCAGGGTCAGAGTTCAATCACACTGCAGCTAAGCTTCAGCCAATTACATGCAAGATCATTTCTACTGCCATATTGTAAAGTAGAATACAATGCATTATATACTATTTTGCTTCTAAACTGGCACTTCATATGTGTTTCTATATATATTTTTCTAACAACATCCATCCGGCCATATGCATGTTATTCCGTCCTTTGCCTTGGCCGTGGGTGTTTGGCCGTCCGGCAACGCTACTCTCCACATGTGATGTCCCACCTTCCCCTTCTGTGCCTGTGGCACCCTGTTAGGACGTCCTGTTTGGTAGGCAGATGTTCCGCTATATGTGTTTGACATGTCTGCATAGCTAATCATCGGTACGGTGGTTGAACATCCCGACTTGTCCACATGTGTACAGTTATGTGCACCATGGCGTGTGCAAGCCTATGGGGTTTGGACGGGTCCATACCACATGCGGGATGTACACATTCTGCCGACACATTCACATGCAGCCGTTTGCATATCTGTACCTGAGGTGGGTTGTTAACATGTGGGGTACATATTTGCCCGCGTGGCACTGCCTAAGACAATACTTCTTACCACATTTCAGGTATGCCCATTGTGTGTAGGTGTGTAGCTGCGCAAGGCTGCTAGCTGGGTTGGGTGCACGGTCGTACATGGGTGGGGGTTACATGCTATAATGGGGCTATTGTGTATTACATTTGCATGCATGGGTTCTGCTTCTGGATATTAACCTTAGACATACGCCGTCCTGTGTATGCGACGAGCACGTTGCTGGGTGTGGTACATGTTGCTATGCACATGTTTGCCTGTGTTTAGGGTATCTTGGTTCCTTCTTGTTGTTATGTCGACACGGCTACCGGCTGTGTACTCTCACTACTGCTGGTGACCATTACGGTTGCCACCTTTTCCAATGCCCAAAGTGGGACATCTTTGTGGAAACATCGATTTGCAGGACAACACATACCCACAGCAAGTAGAGATGACAGAACTTCACTTTTTTGCCAAAATATATGCTTATTCTCATAGCATTTGGGTTGCTTATTCTGTTTCTTATGCCATGTATGTGTTTCATATACAAAATATATGTTTTATGCTACTATTAAAGGTATATTGAGGGAATATTTTTGTCCAGAAATCTCAGGTCATTTGCCATTTTTCGATTTTTGGCGGGACACAACTGTCAAATGAGGGACTGTCCATAGCAAAGTGGGACAGTTGGTAACCCTGGTGACCATGCCCATGTCGCTACTCCTATGTCGGTGCGGCACGCTGACATGCTGCGGTACACCTTCTCTGGGTATGCCCACTGACAGTGCATTGCGGGACGAACACGGTATTACGCGTATCCTTTGTTCCTTGGACGGGTACACTTAGGGCTTCGTGGGTTGTGTTTGCTTCTCCGTTTTGTTGGGACGGGTACTATGTTGCATACTCTGTGTGCGTTTCATTCTGCACGGGCCCTGGCTGGTGCCATTACTATTATGGGCGGCCTGCGGAAATCAGCACTTTAGGTTGCTCATCGCCTGCCGGCCTAGCCACACCTCCGGACGCATCCTACTTGGGCTCGCTCACGTAACCTATGCACGTGTCTGTGGTTGCGGTGCGCACTCATTACTATGCATATGGCGCTACTACGCCGACTATTCACTGCACCGCCGGCGCAGGCCTTACACCGGCCTTGCGCCGAGCTTCATGAATCCCGGGGAGAGTCTAGAAGAAACAGGAATGCAGAACAACCCTTTCCTCAGAAGTATTGCATAATCATCCTGTTAATTGTACTAGTGACAATAATCTTTTTGTTGTAGCCTTTTCTTTTCCCAGCCACACAGACTGAACTGAATAAATGTGAAGCGTTACTCATAAACTGGCATCCAAACTTTAACACTTACCAGGCAATTAAATATGTGTATGCTGAGACTTTCAATGTTTCAAATTGCTGGATTTGCACAGTTTTGCCGACAGCATACGGGGGGTTATTAATGACTACAGTCCCCCTAGGGGTCAATGAGACCTGGGAGAACTTGATTTATGATACCTCAACCATTACAGCACAAGATAAAATAGCATTGCACTTGTCTGTTCCACAAAAGGGAACTGTGTGTTTTTATAAAAATGATACTGTTCAGGTGGGTTGGAGCAATTGCAATATGACTGTTCCTTATAGATGTTACACTAAAGGTAACAAAGTAGATCTTTATTGTAATACAAACTATGATTCATTTCTTGGATTGATGCACAAAACACTTGATGAAGTAAAACATAATTTTGTTCTTTATAACAGCTGTCTATAATTGATAGAAAAATGTTTCATGCAAGGCGGGTGTATATTTATAGCAAGGTTACTACTAAAGTAGAGGACTGTTATTTTGTGTGTGGTAGAAAGGCATACAAATGGTTACCTGAGAATTGGTCCGGCAGTTGTTTTTTGGGTTACCTGGTTCCGGCCATACGGCACACTGCAGTTTTGCCTCATGGGAAAATTCAAAATGTCCAAGAAGTCAAGAAACCTGTAAATCCAGTGGGACAAATCGATGTGCGTTAAAAAGACCATCACTCTCTAGGCAAAGGACTGACACACATGGACTTGAGTGATAGCGTTATATCGTGGGCAGGCATATTACCAGCATATGGAGCATATGGAGCAGTGAAATCGATCTGGGAGCTGAAAAAACTGTCAAAACTTCTCTAAGTAATGAGCAACGCAACTTTTTCTGCTCTCGAATCGGTGACTGATGAACTGAATGCTATGAGAACTGTAGTACTCCAAAACCGCATGGCTCTCGGCTTCACCCTAGCGGCGAGAGGTGGTACTTGCGCTTTAATCCAAGAAAAATGCTGTTCGTATATTCCTGACCATAAACACGAGATAGACAATCATCTTGAGGTAATTCAGCCATGATCAAACCAGGCCCAAACCCACTGACGGACTTTTTCCAGAAATGGTTTAGGGGGTGAGGTACCATCCTAATGAACATCCTGATTGCCATTTGTGTAGGTATGCTCCTACTGGGAATATGTGTTTGTTGTGGTATCCCCTGCATGAAAAGACTGGTTAAAGACCTTATAGACATTTCAGTTTCTGAAACCTTATATCAAAGTACTGAGTTTGAAGAACTGTTAAAAGACTAAAAATGCTTTCATAAGTTTAAAATGAATGACTCTCTTAACTGTAAATCCTGAGTGAAAGAGATTAGGAAAAGAAAACAAACTGTTTATGCTTATTTTAAAAGTAGAATAAAAGTATTAATAGGGGGGAAATGTTAGAAAAATATGTATTAATGTGTGTATTAGCAATATGCTTAGTGCATTTAGAGCTTGAAAAGGGTTAACACATTTATTCTATTTCATACTGCATAAATCTGTACAAACTACAGTTGCTTTCTGACCTTGTACTGTTAGCTAAAATCTTGCTTGTGCCTTGAAAATTTACTGAGAAGCAGGTGATTTCTGCTTGCATTAGGAAAATAATGAATAGAACAATACTACTTGTATGAAACTTAGACAAGAAGTTCTGCTGTGCCATGAGAAAATACACAGCTGTAGAAGTTACAGATAATTAGTACAAAGCCTGCTTGAAAATGTGAACTGCAATCAGCATTTGCTTGCATCTATATTAGAAGAGTACCTTGAAATGTAACACTGTACAATAGACGCTTGTAAACGGATTAATAGTCACCAAGGCCAGCTTGTTTTTCTGAAAAGTTTCTCACAAATCTAGTCATATCAGTTGAAAATCTGAAGTAACATCTGCTGTAGAACAATGCTAAAAGTTGTGTTTGATTGCGTCAGCTTAGAAGGCCATGTCTTATAAAATAGTATAAGAATGAGCATACGTCCTGTTAGTAGTTAGACAAATCCTTGTATTTGCATGTTTTTGTCTCCTTGCTGCAAGTAAATTAAAGTGCCTTAACTGAACCTTACATGTATTGGTCTTTGAATTTTTTCCTTTGACATACCTTTTTGTTGTGGAGCTTTTCTCCCTGGGTCTCTGCTGAAAATGTTTTTTTTTCAACCCAGTTGGACACTACCCAGTTAACAAATGTAAATAAATAAATAAAAATAAAAGTATCCCTTTTTAAGAATGAAAGACTGAACAAGTGCCCAATGCTATCCTGAAGGTGAGACTTCTTATAATGGGGCCCTATAGAGTTAAGTTGTTCTTACAAGGACAAGATAAAGTTAAGCATACAGCTATATATGAGACCCTCTGTTACCTGTTCCTCTACAGATATGCATTAGTACCATATAATCTTAAGTACCTGTATGGAAAACAGTACAAGGGAGTATCTCTATAACATGTAGGTTACTGAGACCACAGGGCAGGTTGCAGTATCATGTTTACCAGGTTAAAAATAATGAAGGGCAACAGTCTGCTTAAGAAAGTATTAACTAGAGAGAATGTCTAAGATGGTGTAGTCATGCAGAATAGAACCAATAATTTATTACCTATAACCTTGACTCACATTAACCATACCAGTAATGCAAACAGATGAATTTCTTAAAAATTACAACAATGCAAGTTGTTTATTGTAAAATAATGCTATCGCAAGCCTGAATAGTTACCAGTTCAACAAAGCAAGATACTATAACAAGAGATTATTAAGGTTCAACTTTGAAAAGGGGAGTGAGTAACTATACTATGGAAAAGACAGTCTACCATGTAATACATTTTCAAGGAGTAAGTTTCATCTAAGTTTTCAGGGAGGTAGATTATTAGCAGAGAAAGTCAAACCATAAGGGAACACTTTTTTGAGGCAAATTAAAATTCAGGTTCCATCAGTTAGATCTGATCATGCTGAATGACTGATATTATGAATTCCCAGAGTCTTGGGAGGAAAAAAAAATATGAACTTAATCTGTTGATTATACAGCAGAACCATAAACGTTTGATGATCATTGAGTCATGAGATGTCTTCCATGTTATGCTTCTTAAATGTACAAAATGTACATGGCCCGATACTTTACCACATCCACAGGGGTGGGTGTATAAACATCCTGTTATACAGCTCTGTCTCAATCACTTCATTCATTGTGATAAGACATATGAAATACTAGTCAGAGATATTTTCTGCACTGCTAACTTCACTAAAGTTAAATTAATTGTCTGTCACAAAAAGTCAGGCTTACATTCTGAACAACATTTAGATTTCCTAATCATCCTTTCACAAATGTTATACTGGGGCTCATATATAGTTGTAGGTGACTTTAACTATTCCATTACTGACTGGTTAAACATGAAAGCAATTGTTCACAAGGCATCAGAATTCACAGATTTCATTCACACTAACAATTTTTGTCCAGCCTTTCAACACACCTAAAATGGAAAACAATTTTATTGATTTTCTTCTGTCAAATGTTGAGTGTGATTTCCAAACTTTTGATGTTACCACCTTAGGGTAACTCTAATCACAATGTTATTAAGTTTATAATTTCATTCTCAAACCATTTCATGCTTCAGTAAAGGGCACCAATTGTAATAAACTTAATTTTGAATGAATTAAACGTACGTTATGTAACACAACTGGGTACAACTTAAGAAAGAAGGAAAGTATTCAGTGTTGGATGTATCTTAAAACTATGTGTAACAGAGAACAACGAAGTACATTAAGTCCATGACAAATACCGGCGTTGTGTCTAAATCTTCATTGGTGGAATAAATATTTCCAAGAACTGTTAAGAAATAAGCAGCATGAGCATAGAGGGTATGAAAAATTTATTTATTTATTTATCCTCCGCCCATCCTTTGTTGACCTGCTCAGTCTCCTAGGGAGTGGCCATTTTTCAGGGGAGATTGTACGTGATACTTATACTACTGGTTGAAATTTGGACAGGGCACTGGGGAACTTCCCCTGCCCTTTTTGATAGGTGTTATGTGATTTTTTTACATCCACCTGAGCCACTGCCAACTCAAGCAGATGGGGCTTTGCTTTAATGTCTCATCCAAGCACTCAATATAACACTTCTGTTAGACAGCTAAGGAAAGTAACCCAGGTAGTTAAGTTGAAATATGAAGAAGCCTTGATTAACAATAGATAATAAAAAGAGCTATTTCGAATATGTTCTTACCTATGCTCACTGCATGCACTCTCCTTGCATATCTTACATCCTACCAAAGCTCCATCATTCCCCCACTCAACCACTACCACTGTACTACTACTAACACCACCACTCATGTCTCACCCTCACTCAGCTCCCCTCCCACCAACTCAAGAACCATCGCTATGCACCCCCACATATTCTACCAACTATATTACTGAAACATAAAGCATCCCTACAACTTAACATAGTAACCCTCCCACCATACCTATTACCCACAGAGCACAATCATAAAGTTTCCCTAATAAACAAACACATTCAAAAACTGAGAATAACCTCATGCATATCAAAACTAGCCCTAAGTGGAGACATCCACCCCAACCCTGGCCCTACCATCTCCAACCCCAATCCTCATAATCAGACTAGAAACCACAACTTCTCCCATATTACAGCCAATAGAAAGCCAAGTGACTTCCTTCTACTAAGCCTAAATATTAGAAGTATATCCAACAAAGTCCATGAACTCCATGCCACCATAGACTTGTACTCCCCAGATATAGTCATCCTGACAGAAACCTGGCTAAAACCTCACATTACCAGTGAGCAAATACTCCCTACAGGTTATGGCATACTAAGAGCAGACCGGCTAAACAAGAAAGGGAGCGGTGTAGCTATCATATTTAACAACATCTAAACATTCAGATCTTAAAATCATCAGCTCCACAAATAGGCAATGAAGAAATAATATATACCAACCTCAAAATAAACCAAAACAAAACCATCAACATAATTGGATGCTACTTCCCACCTGGCCAAAACATCCCTCCACTAGAAAACCTCCTCAGCTGGTCTACCCACCATCTCCCCCAAGAAACTATCATTTTAGATGATTTCAATATTGACTGGCAATCCTGTTCTGGCAACCATCCAACCCATCATGTAAACCTTCATGGCTTTACCCAACTAGTCCAGTTACCAACCAGGATAAATAAAAACTCCAGCAAGCACACTACCCTGGATTGGATACTAGTCAGTAAGAGCCCTCAGTCATATATAACAGGCTGCTTATCAGATAGCCTCAGTGATCACTCCCCAACATTCCTACTCAAAAAATACCTATACCAAGCTAAACCTGTCATCTACCGTCAAATACATAAAAAACTAAACTTTAACCCATTCACATTCATCTAATCTCTCAAAGAATGTAACTGGCATCCTCTAAAGTACCTCAGTCTTGATGACGCAGTTGAATTTTTTAATACTACCTTCCTGAGCATCCTTAATTACCATGCCCCCATAAGATTTTCCAGAACCAAAGCACAACCCTCCCCATGGCTACAGAAAACCACTAAGTCAGAAATGAAAAACAGAGATAAAGCCTGGGAGCAATGGCACAAAACCAAAACCCCATCAACTAGACAGAAATTCCTAGAACTATGCAACAGAGTCAAAAAGCTAATAAAACAGGACAAATTCCAATACTACCAGTCTGCCCTAGACTCCTCACAACACAGCCCCAAACAATTCTGGTCCTCCATAAACTCCATCCTCCACCCAGGTAAAGTCAGTACCCCTCCTCCTAACATCCCTCACTCCTCAGAAAATATTGCTACCTCATTCAACACACACTTCACACAAACCATACTATCACTAGCTAAACAACACAACCCCCCCCTCCAACCCACACCTTCAACTAGTAATCTCCCCACTGCCTTCTCTTTTTCTCCTGTACCTACCTCCAACATAAAAAAACTCTTAACTAAACTTAAGCCCACCAAATTAGCAGCAGACAACCTCCCAAGTGAATACCTACAAATCACAGCTGATGCTCTGGCCTACTCAGTATCCATCTTGATTAACCGATCTCAGTCAGAAAGTTACGTTCCCACACTGTGGAAATTATCACATATAATTCCCCTCCACAAAGGCGGACCCTCCACAGAACTAACCAATTACCGCCCCATAGCTATTCTCTCTCCACTCTCCAAAATACTAGAGAGATGCATACACTCTCAGGTCTCAGACTACCTCCTTACTAACAACCTCCTTTCCAATACTCAGCATGGTTTCCGACCAAACCATAGCACCACCACTGCCTTACTCTCCTTTACTAACACTATCCTTCAGCATAAAAACAATGGCTATCTCTCCTCTGCTACTTTCCTAGACCTATCTAAAGCATTTGACATGGTCCCACACGAACAACTTATCTCTGTCCTCAATAACCTATCCTTCTCTCAATCAGTCACCAACTAGTTTCAGAGTTACCTGTCTGACCGCCAACAATCCGTTGTATGGCAGAATGACATATCTCCCCAACTACCTGTCTCCATAGGGGTTCCCCAAGGATCCATCCTTGGACCCCTACTCTTCTCTGTTTTCACCAATAATCTAGCCTCTGCCACCAAACATGGCACACTCATACAATAAGCAGATGACTCTACCATCATCTGCTCAGCCCAGTCCCTACCCAAACTGCAAAAAGTCACTGGAAGCCTTTTCCTCTGTTGAAACTTGGTTATCCGATGCCCAGTTAATACTCAACCCAAACAAAACTAAACTACTCATCTTCCAACCCACCAAACATACTCAAAACAACTATCACTTTAACATCACAGCAAAAGACAACACCACTATATACCCAACTGAACACACCAAATTGCTAGGAGTGGAAATAGACAATAAACTAAAATTTGACATTCACATATCCATGACTATAAAAAAAGCCCACAAAAAAATAGGAGCGTTATACAGAAATAAGCAACCTCTCATCAAAGCAGCAAAGATTTCAATAACAAATTCCCACCTTATCTCCACCCTGCTTTATGCCTCACCAATATATACCAACCTAAGGCAATGCGATCTAAACAAGCTAGAGACCTGCTACAACAAAATCGCCAAATTCGCCACAGGGGCATCCTACCGTAGTCACCACTGTCTCTCACTTGCTGAACTGGGCTAGCTTGAACTCCCTCACCTCCTTCAATGGTGTCAACTCTCACTCGCCCACAAACTAGTAAACCATCCACTAAATGTCCCATCCCTCCAGAATCAACTCCAACCCTATCGCACCACCAGACCACTAAGATCCAGCAACAAAAATCACTTGCAGATCACTAAAGCCAATAACTCTGCTGGTGAAGCACTATTCTCTTGCACCATAGCCAAATTATGGAACTCCCTCCCATCACCAATTACCTCCATACCATCATGCACCCACTTCAAAACTTTACTAAAAGCGCACTTAAAAACATGCTGGCTATGCCCTTGCAACTCCCACTCTAATGTGAAGGTTTCAAAAATGTCTGCTTCTCTGTTTCCCAATTTCTTGCCAAATTCTGACCTGCTATATTTATCTTTTGTACCTCAGAATTGTGCATACCTGATTGCATTGAATTGTGTTCACTTATGGATGTCAGGTGTCTTAACAAGAAACTTAACAGTTTCTTTTGAAGTAAAATTAATTTCATATTCCCAGATGCTGAGGAACAGACTTAGAATGTATCATTTCCCCTTATTACTATAAGCTGATTTCCTAGTGATGTTTCCCCAGTATGAAATAAGTAGCCATAGTGCCTGTTTTCTGATAGTAAGTTAGTATCAAGGAACCATAGATACCCTTAATAGTGTTTTGTGCCTTAATTTCTGTTTGAAATGTCTTCTTGTTTATAGTACAGAAGATGCTAAATTCTGTCCAAATGTGCCTTGTCAACAACACAAAAATTAAACCATGCCCTTTTAAGCTATGAATCCTGCCCCAACTCCGTCAAAAATATAATACACCCAGTGCTATAGACACTGAAAAGAAGCAGGCTTTTTAAGCATGGCTTCATTCCTTTATTCTGCTTTGTAAACTATTTGGATGGCAATACCTTTGATAGAGTTACTACACAAGTCAGCTGTGACTCATAAACAGTGGATGGATTCTAAATGACATCAATCTACTCCTATCATATAAGCAAACGCAATAAATAATCGGTTCCTATTCTCAATGGTTCTTTAATGGAAGTTTATTTCAAAATTAAAGTTCAGACCCCCACTGCTATTGGATCTTTCACTTAATCAAACTTATTTAACTTTTTTGACAGTAGTGGTACAGAAACAATGAAAGTATGACACAAAGGGGCTAGCTAGAAGAATGAGGTAACAGCAAATCATATGGCATGGTATATAATGTGACGAAAATGGTTATGTTTAGTGAATCTATTTCACAATCATCCATGAGGCTGTCTTTATCAAGCCTATTCTTTTTCATCTTATCCTGACTCTGTGGAAATTGTTACATTAACTAATGATTTCCTGCCTTTTACATTTAACTCAGAAATGAGCATTGATAGTCTTTGCCCTCTTTATTTGTTTCTTTCATAGCTTGGTTTTGCCAGTTCTTCAAACTGCTGATGTATTTTGTTTTTGTTATTGCTGTTTATAGTCCCACACCTTTCATGTATGATTTTATCATCTTCAAGGTCTCTGAAACTCCTTTTTCCTCTCCCCTGAGGCAATTCTATTTAAGTTCCTGATTTTAAGAGCTCTTAACTTAGTGTGCCTTTTGGTCACAAGGCACAGATTTGTTTCCTTAAGGATGCTTCAGGCAGGGGTCTTAGGGTCATTGCCAGATTTTTCTCTTTAGGAGAAAAGATACTCCTTTATTATGCATTTTTAATAATCTAACTGCCCTAACTATCTGGAAATACCATTTTACATCTAGTCTGTTTGCTTTAAAGAAGCAGATTGCCATGGATTAAACTAGCCTCAGGCAGTGATTTAAAAGCACAGCTGTTCACACTTTGGTGGCATCAAATAACAACTCCACCACAAGGCATACACGATAAATGCCTCTAAATTATTAATTTATGTCTTTATTTATTTAATCATTTATTTACTTATTTACTTATTCTGCTGAGAAAATGGTCTTCCTCTGAATCTTTTCAGACATCAGCCAGGCCGCAAGGGCAAGCATTAATGCAATATGTGTGGCACTCAGCCTTCAGTCATGCTGTTAGAAGGAAACCCAAGTACCTGGGGAAGTCTCATGCAGACACTAGAGGAACATGCATCTTCTAAGTGACATTCAGAAGCTATTTAAAAATACTGGCTTGCAAATAACTGCGTGTTAACTTTAGCCCCAGCATAAGGCAAATAGTCCAAATGATCACAAAATACAAAACACAACCAAGGAACATGTGTATCTATGCGTATACATATTCAAATATATTGGTATGTCTGTGTGGTGGTGTATCTATCTACACATGTAAATGTACATGTATATGTGTCAATACTTGCTTTGAAAAAAAAGTTGAATAAATTATTCATGCACATAACAATAGTTTTACCTAAGTTGATTGTAATGGGCTGCTCCTTGACTGAGTACAGAAGGCAAGCTGCATGAAGGCCTAAGTAATGAATTGAATCCATTCCAGTTGGGCCATTATTTTTGGCCAAATTCTATTTATTAATTAGTTGTTTATAAGTATTTTAAACTGTGGTGTCTGTCATTTGTGGAGAGAGGTGTTGCTGTGGATACTAAACCCCACTTTATAGTTTTCTGCTAATTGCTAGCAATAGTGCTCTGTTCACTGTGGTCTGGTGTGAGAAGTAAGGTGATCTTTAAAATATGACATTCTCAGGTGCCATCAAATAATGCTGCTAAATAATTGACTTCCATTCTTTTAATTTATTGACTTTTTAAGTTTATGCAGTTGATTTTGTAGATTTTAGTTTGGTTCTGTTAATTTTTAATATATATCTAAACTGACAGGTAAAGTTGCTCTGTGACCATTTTGGATTTCTTGATTTTGTTAGTTTGTATAGTTACATTATTTCCTGTCTTTTTTCTTGTTTGTTGCAGTTTGTTTTACTTTAAATTTGTTGTTTTTTTCCTTTCCTTCTTTATTTATTTATTAATTTATTTAGAGTAAAAAAACTATCGGTTAGGTCAGTTAGCAAGCAGTTGTATTGCACTGTTTGACTGCAAATAGTTTTAATCTATCTGAAATATAAAAGGATCAAACAAGTAACAGTTTTAGGTAACAGTTTTACATTTCAAGGCTCATAAATGTGAGATCTGAAATAGCAAGACTATAAAACAGGGATCTTACATGTGCTAAGTCTGAGATGCTTGTGTCTCAGTGAAGTCCCATTTCTCCAAGGTATGATTATCGCATATAAATAACAGAGAGTGGCACAAGTGAAGGTGTTGTCATCTCATAGCAAGAGGTTTTCTGGTTCAGTTCTTGGCTCTGGTGCCTTCTGTGTGGAGCCTGCATGATCTCCATGTGTGCGTGTGGGTTTCCTCCAGGTGCTCCATTTTCCTCCTACATATCAAAGACATGCAGCAGGCGGACTGGACACACTAAATTAGCCATAGGTGTGACAGTGCATGGAGTGGAAGAATTACCGCTGCAGGGTAAACACCTGGCAGTATAAACCTTGGCTCTAGATGATTGTTACTGCGAAGTGACACCCCGACCCCATTGTGCAAAAATAGGAAAAAAGGGTTGTGGATGGATGGATGGATGGATGGATGGATGGAGGGAGGTTCTGCTCTTTATATTGGGCAGTGCAGGGGGGCTTGCCCCTCTGCAAAAATAACTTTAAAGGAGAACATCAATTGTCATCATTCACTGTTTTATTTTAATTTAAATTTGTTTCCCTAATTCTCGGACTAAAAATTACAGGTCTCAGAATTACAATTGGGGGCTGCAATTTTCTTTAAGGTAAGCAGAACAGGACAAAGTCTGATATGTGGGTGCTTCCAGCTAAAGCTGCTATGTGACTATTGGGGATTTCTTGATTTATAGTTTTTATTGTTTTTATACATGTTATATTATTGTTTTTATACATGTTATACTTACATTGCTTCTTGTTCTTTTCTTTTGTTTTATTGCAATTTGTTCAATTTTATTTTTTTTCTTTTCATAGAGTTTTAACAGTGATGGTCTGCATCTGTCACTTCATATCCTTTACTTACTAGATAAAGCCTTTGCCACCCCTAAATTGCCTTTTTTGGTCAAAGTTGAACTCATGGACAAACCCACTTAAATTCTAATTCAGATAATATCAAGGTAGTACTGCTCAATGTTAAAAGCTTAAACAGCAAAATGTCTGAACTTGGGACCAACATACACATTTGTGTATTTAAATACATTTGGTTCTGTTACAAAGGTAGCCATCTGTCCTTGCTTACTGGATGTTTATTTTGACAGGGAAGTGTAGGTTCATAAATACATATGCCAGGGAAGCTATTGCTTCACAAAAATTAATGGAGAATACCATTCTGTAATGTACAGAGGTGCAGGTATCTCTTAATAAAACAGCCTACCACATCACTGCTATAGGTTTCCTTCTATGTCACCCTCTGAACATGTTGATCACCTAAGTCAGATTAAATACGGATAATTACTTCTGACTCTGGCATACCTATACAACTAGCAGCAAATATGCTAAATGATTCCTCAATATTATTAATGTAATTTCCCTGATCAGACTGTTAACCTCCCTACCAGGAGTCATAATCTTCTTTTTTCCATAAATGTATTTAGTGATTTTATGCAAAGGGGTCATAATCTGCTTGTCCCTGTCCTAACCATCCTCTCCCATTCCTGTGATACCCTCAAGATACTAATTCATTACTAAAATACAAGCACCTAATAGTAACCTTTTCCCCTTAAAATGCACATTTAACCCACCAAAAAATCTAAGTATTTTTGATTACTCCAAAACAAACATGCACCTCTTTATAAACCTTCTTGACAATAAATGATATACATTTTCACATAATTCAATACCTGATGCTGTAGCATTCTCTCTTGGTTTATATTCCATTATGGGCAGATGTATTAAGAAGTCTGTACCTATTTCAAATAAGAATAGTGATAAATTCAAAACTAAGCATGTATGGTTAAAACTCCATATAAACAAGCTTTGCAACAATAATAAGAAACATTTAAGCTATCTGTAATACATCTCCCTCCCCCCAGACATAAAAGGGACATAAAACTAAAAAGTAAAGCCATCAAGTAAACCATCAAGGAGTTCAAGTCCTTCTGTAGTTAGATTAGGAAACAGAAATGATGCACATTACTGAACCAAGCATGCGTCCAAAAGTCTTCTACTCTGATGCCAAAGTTTTTGCTGATATCCTCACAGAGATATTCAGTGTTAATTTCATGATCCCAATCAAGCTAGATGTTCCCCCCACCATTAATAACTAGCCATCCCTCCCAAAATAATTTTGGACAATTTTATATCCATATTATTTCAAAACAAAAACATTAACCACATGGGAGCTGATAACATCCCATGATGACTGATATTAAATGTCAAGCACCACTTAGCCAACCCCCTCATAAACCTCTTCAATTTATGTCTCTTCAGAGATTGTATTCGTAAACAAGAAAAATGACTGCAGTGTACCATTACACAAAGGCAGGTCTACAGCAGACCCTAGAAACTATCAGCTTATTACCCTCACAATTATTGTCTTTCAAGTGTTGAAGTACATTATTTGAGCTGATACACAGTGATAGAGATGACCTACAAACCAAACACTTAAAAAAAGTTTGAATTTTTAAAAGGTGGCTCATGCCTATTAAACCTAGTTAGTTACATCCCTAGAAGAGGGCCAACAGTCCATTCTGCTTGCCATGATTTTCACCAGGGCCTTTGATATTATCCCACAAACTGGTTGTTGTGTCTTTCGGCTTATCCCGGTTAGGGGTTGCCACAGCGGAACTCCGGTCCACTAATGTTTGGTAGTGGATTTTTATGTGCTGAGTTACCAGCCCTGATGCACAACCTTCAATGAAGGCACACCCATTCACGCATGCCTCCACACAGAAGATGCTCTAGCTGAGAATCGAACGCGACAATGTCTTGCTGTGAGGCGAAAATGCTACCGCAGCACCACTACTGCAGATTATTATCCCACAAACTGGTATCATTGATAATCTCTCCCAATTTAACATAAACTTATATGCTGTATTCTGGATAGCTAACTGGCTCTCCAACAGAATGAGCATTGTTAAGGTGGCTGGTATTCCATCTGGCCAGAGATGTGGTGCCTGTGGGGGTTAGTGGGGTCCTTTCTTGAGTCCCCTGCTGTTCAGATTCTAATTCTCTAAAGTGAAAGCAGGTGTTGAGGGGCTGTGTCTGCTTTTGCTGACAAATGCAACATGGGTAAATACTTAAATTACCTACAGGTGCCCTTATACTCCAATAGGGCCTACACCATAGCAGTACCTGTTGTGTCAGTCATGGGCTCATACTCAGTATGAAGATAATGCAATACACCTATCTTCAGGAAAGACAATACTCTTTTTTCTTTCCACATTGCTGACACCACTTTAAAAACAGATACACTTATCCAAGTCTTATGTTGATAACAGTCTATTTTTGGTCACAGTGTCCTGGTTGTGATTAGACAGCCCTTATATCTTGCCTACCTGATCTGAAGAGGTAGCTCCTCTAGATTCCATGCAGTTTTGTTCCTGTATACACTTTCCTTCTTAAAACCTGTCCTTGAATTTAGTTCTCCCTCTTGGATTGTACCTCACAAATCACCTTCATCAACCGTAAAGGCCCACATGTTTCTGACAAAGATATCTGGACTACACAATCTAAGCTACCCCAAAAGAATGAAAGCCATACTCTCTACTTTGTCTTTTAAAACCCCCTAAAGGGTGATCTCTACTTAGCCCTTTGACCTGCACAAAATCAATGGCCTGTCTAACACTCATGTGAAAGACCTTAACCTTCACTGTAAGAACAACAAAATCTGCTGACATTACAAATTCATAGCCCTGCACATTTCCTACCTTTGGAGCAAACTCACTTTACATGTCAAACAAATTACCCCCCTGTCTACTTTCAAAACTTGAACTGATGATTGTATGGGAGACCATAAATTTATGCCATAGGTTTGTGGAAATAATCTATTTACCATGGGAAACTAATATACTTTCAGTACAGCTAAATTTCTTGATGGCCCTTCAAATGTAATCTTAGCATAAAACTATATGGTAAATTGTTTTCATTCCATAGTTTTGTCAAGTTATCGTATGCTCGAAAGGTAACACAGCATATGTATGGCATCCAGTATAGCTTATCTTTTTTGTATTAGAAATATTTATATGTCTGTCTATAGAGTTTTCTGTAAATGACTGGTAGAAAGAAGAATTACAAACGGCGAATTGCTGTGCTTCTTTTTCATGACACTGATTCATGTGAAGGATTATATTCATCCAGATCAGAAAAGACTAATTCCTGCATAGAAAATAACATATTCAAAAAGGGTGCTGTGCCTAACGAAAGCAGCAGAGCTATGATAACCACAACCACACATTCTACAGACAGTTCACAAAATGCCTGCAAGTGGGGATGCAATAAGAGAAGTGTGATACTTTATTAATGGTAGTAACAACAGATTACCCATTGGTCAGCAAAACCAGTACCGATGATGCATCTCAGAACAATAAAAGTTTTATCATCAGAATATTTTAGTCAATGTTTCCACTGTGAAAAAAAAATCATACAGTATCAGATTATTGCATGTCTGAAGTAGCACAGTCTGTAATGTAGCACATAATGCATGGACCAACGCAATTACACTCTAAAATTGGGAAAAAGACAGGTTTGTTAAGTACCTCTAAGTGCTGTTAAGCTGTGGTTCCACACTAGAGCATAACATGGCCAGTATCAGTAATCCCAGAGCAGCTTTAAAAACTGTTAGATGCTGTACTCTGTCACTCATTTAATAAAAGAGTGGAGCACAATAAAGTGCCTAACAGCTTTTAAATCAGTTACTTTCTTAGCGGTACACCTTGCTTCTGCCTGCTGTCTGTATGGCAGCCCAAAGTGTTTTATGTCACAAACAGCTGTAAAACACTTTCCAGTATTATTTTTTTTAGTTATTAGTACATGGAGCAGATAAAGCTTCACGCACTACAAAGAATTATGACTGGCTAGCTCTTATCATAGCTCTTAATATACATTCTCAAATGGATGTCAAGATTCAATTTGCAAGCTCTGCTTCATTCCATATCTCAAACCATAATAACTTAATTACCCAGTCATTATCCTGTATGTAGTGCATAGAGTCCAGTAATTATGGTCCAATATTCAGAAAAAGACAAATCACTTAAGTGTTTGTACACTGTAAGACCCGATCTTAACAATTGTTAAGCAACCCCTGCTTCAGTTGTTAAGATTGGGCATCATGGTAGGCAGTTAAACCCACCAGTACTGACCAGCAAACAACAGCAGTAGAATTAAAAGCAGTTTTTTTTCTGCCTGCTATCTGTGTCAATAATATTTACCTGACTTTTTGTAACATAAGAGAGAGTGTTACTGCTTTTCTGAGCGCACTTTTAAGTATTTTATGGTTTGAAAGTCAGTGAAACAACACTTTTTTCTGTAACTGGTAGTACATGGAACAGATAAAGATCCATGTACTACAAAGTATTATGATCATAACCCAGTCATAAGCTATTATTATTATGTGTTTCTGACATGGATGCAGAGAGTCACCTCTCACACTTCATTCTCCATTCATATCTCAAACACATAATAAGGCAGTTTATTTTTCTTGCTAAGTAGTCATTACTACAACATCAGGCTGATTTTATTTTTTACTTCATAATGGGTTAACCATGTGATATGAAGTAATATTCAAAAGGTCAGCCTACTTTTTTCTTGTGAACTCATTGTTGTCTTAAATTTTTATAGCCCTGACAACTATATAATATGAGACAGCTATGCATTCTTGTGTCATACCTATGAAGATCTGTCACATTGTAACAAATACTCACTAATGAATTCATGGTCACACAGACTGGAATACCATGGATGTATTTTGTTATCAGCATTTAAACTAGCAATAAAGACATAGGTTATATAAATTACACTGCAACTCAGTTTATGGCACAAACCATTTACTGAACAATAATGACAGCAGACTGTATAGTCAGCATTTACAGTCATACAAGTATTTTAAGACTTAATAAGGATAGTGTGCTAAATAATCTGCAAACATCCACAAGAGTTGTGTAGTGAAGTCAGACTAGTAAAAATGCAAAGGCTTATATTTCCAAAACTGAATTAAATAACAAGTTGAATAGTAATTACATCCAAAACAGCATCACGCAATTTGACAAACAAACAAAAAAGAAAATATTTTAAACACTTTTTAGCCGGACATCAGTAATTGCAGGTATCCAAAATGTGCCTACCATATCCTAAGCTATACAAGTATCTGTTAAACAAAATACAGAATCATTCATGTATCAGTCAGTCACTGAATCAACAAAGCATGTTACAAAAGTAAAATAAGACAGATCACTTGACTAAAATATAGAACAATAAATGCCTTCCAACAACAAGGGGTTGCATAGCAGTACTAAAAATTAAAAATGAGGTAATAAAAGTGTTATGAAAGAGATGCATCTTCAGGTATATGTCCTAAAGACTGACTCATAAGTGCACTTACACAACTCTCACGTTAATTAATTTCAAACAAGGGATCTGAACCAATAAGGTCTGAGCCTCAGCTGTGCGATCACCAGCAGCCCTAAAGTATATGAGTTAAGCATTCAAGAAGGCCAGTAAAGTACTAGAAGCTCTTTTAAATGAAGGATCCCTAAAGGTGGTTGTGTATTGAATAAGTAGGATGTAATTTTTACCCAGAGGCTCAAATGAGGAGCCTAGCTGATGAATTCAGCACCCCCCCTCCCCCTGCAAAATCATGCAAGCTCGATACTGGCAAGTTCTAGATGATGGAGATTGCAGTTGTCCAACATAATGATAACGAAAGCCTGAAGAATCATTGGTAAGACCACCAAGAAAATATCAGTCTTGGACAGGAATGTGATATAAAAGAACTTGAGCAAGAGAGAGTATATAAATATTTGGGAATTGATGAAGGATCAGCAATAAAACATAAACAAATGTGAATAAAACTTAGGAAGGCATATTTTAGAAGAATAAAATTAATAATGAAAACAGTTCTAATATTTAGAAACAAAGTCTAAGCTATAAATCAATTTGCTCTTCCTATTCTAACTTATAGTTTTGCAGTGGATGACTGACCCCAAATGGTATTGGATAATTTGGACAAGAAAACAAGAAAAATGCTTCATGCTTACCAAATGATTTATAAAAATTGGTGTATACCAAGATTATATATTCCCCATTTTGATGGAGGTATGAGCCTCCTCGAAATTGATTACATGTATAGATCTGCAGACATAGGACTGCATACATATTTGCTGACCTCACAAAATCCAAACATAGAGAAAGTCTTAAAACATGAAGAGAACAAGTCTAAGATGTCTTCCCGATCAGTTTAACCAAAGCATATCAGTGTGAAGCAGGAATGGAAATCAAATCAGGAGTAGATAAAAATTGGGCAGCAAAGGAATTTGCCAAAAAAAACAAATGAAAGAGTATAAGGTGAAGGATCAGATGAGAAGGAAAGAAATGTAGTTGCAAGTACAGAAAACTCCTGGGACAACCTCATGTCGATCAGGATTTAATGGAGGAATCGTTAAGGAGAGGTGAATTCAAATTAAAAGAAGAAAGACTAATATTGGTGGCCCAGGATAGAGGACTGCATTCATGTTGGTTTACAAAATTCATTGAACATGTCAGAGAAACAGACAGATGCAGGTCTTGTAAAACAGAATTGGAACCTGTTGCACATCTTGTTGCTGCGTGTGATACGCTAATGGCAGAAGGCCTGTACACTGAAAGGCATAATAATCCAGCAAGATTGTTGCACTAGGGATTGTGCGAACATTATAATACTGAAGTAGCTGAGAAGCATTGGAAACAGGATCCACAAAGTATTATAGAAAATGATGAAATTTCTATCACATGGGATCATCCATTAACAACAGTTCAAAAAATAGATGTGAGGAAACCAGATATAGTAGTCCATGAAAAGAAGACAAAAGTAGCATTGATCATTTAAATTGCTACACTCAGTGATTACAGTGTCTTACCTACAGAGAAACACAAAGTCATAAAATACCATGATTTGAAGGCCGAAGCAAGGACAATGTGGAAGAAGGATGACTAAACAGTTCGAATAGTAGTAGTAGGAGCATTGGGTCTCAAAAAATAATTTACAGTCATATTTAGATATGCTACTGATACATGTAACTCCATATGAACTACAGAAGGAGTCATTACTAGGCACATTGCGGGTGCTGCGAAGAGCACTTTCGTCTAATATCAAAGATTGAAACAATACTAATTTTATTAACTTTAATCGTACTTTGACTTAGGAATGGGGCCCATTCCTGTCACGGTATTAGAAACCCAAAAGTCTTGGAGAAATTAAAAAAGTGGCACTAGGCAATTAGTGATAGTAAGACAGCAACAGTTCAAAGTCTTAACACAAGGACATACAGTAATAAAGGAAATGAAGGGAAGAAATAAAATGCCATCATGTAAGCATTGAACAGAGAAAACTATAAATCAATTAATACAAGAAGTGCCACTATTAGAATAATACAGAACAGGGAACAGAGAAACAAAAATACTTAGAAAAATAGATGTTGCAAAAGCAGCACGCACTATCATAACAGACCAGGATCTATCATACACTATTATAAATAATAAGTTAAGGATATCAGCACAGGCAGAAACATTAGAAAATATGTGGGTAAATACAATGGAAAAGTACAAAATAAGCAGTTCAGAGAGACTGGGAAACAAAGGAAAAGGAACAGAAATCTCACCAAAACAGAAGAAATAAACACATTTTGGGGAAATATTTATGAAGATCCTGTTGAACATAACAAAGATGCTAAATGGGTAAAAAAAAATTCAAATAAACAGCAAGGAGTTCAAATGTACAGAATATGAAATGGGATGAAGTAATGGCCAGAGAAAATGAAACAAAATTAAGAAAAGCTTTAAATGGAAAACCCCAGGCCTAGATAGATTACCTAACTTTTGGCTGAAAGCATTGACATCTTTACATAAACATTTAGCCCTGAGTAAGGATTACTTATATGTGCATCCAGGAGAGACATCAACCTGGTTAACAACAAGAAAAATGATACTCCTTAAGGGTTAATATGTAAGCCATCCTGCAAAGTACAGACCAATAACTTCCCTTCTGACAATGCACAAACTATGTACTGGGATTGATGCAGGCAAAGTTTATAGCTGTTTAGAGGAAAACTCAATTACAGCAGCAGAACAAAAGAGTAACAAAAGAAAGTCATATGGAACAAAAGATCATTTTTGATAAATTAAGCCATAATAGAGAATTGTAAAAAGGGGAAGAACCTAAGTATGGCATGGATAGATTACACAAAAGCATTTGACAGCATCCCAAATTCATGCATAAATGAGTGCTTACAGATGTATAAGATGCATCCTACATTGATCACTTATATTATAGTGATCATAAAACAGGGGCACACTACTTTGCAGTTAAGCCATGACAAACTGTAAATTATTATCCCAGAGATAAATATTCAAAGAGGAATATTTAAGGGTGATTCAATGTCACTGCTGTTCTTTTGTCTTGCCCTTAACTAATTAAACCATTTATTTAACAGATTATGTCTTGGTTACAACTTGGCTCACGGCAAACAACCTTGCTTAAAGACTTCTCATCTATGTTTTGTGGATGTCTTAAAACGGTACAGTTTATCAGATGAGATGTTGAAATCACAACTGCAAATAGTTAAATCTCTTTCAGATGATATAAGAATGTTATTTGGTCCTGATACATGACTTAATGAAGGATCAGCAATAAAACGTGACAAAATGTAAATAAAACTCTATAAGAAATACTTCTGAAGACAAAAACAATATTGAAAATAACCTTGACATCTAGGAATAAAGTCCAATCTATAAACCAGTTAGCTGTTCCTGTTCCAACTTACAGTTTTGGTATGATTATCTGGCCCCAAAAATATTGGTTTAGTTGGACAGGATAACAAGAAAAATGATTCATACTTATCAAATGATATATAAAAATCAGTGTATACCAAGATTATATATTCCATGCTCTGAAGAAGGTATGGGCCTCCTCAAAACTGATTACATGTATAGATCTGCATTCATCGGGCTGAAAATATACCTGTTGACCTCATCAGATCCAAACATAGTGAAAGTTTTTAAACATGAGGACAGGAAACATAAGATGACTTATCTGCTTAGTTTAGCAGAAGTATTCTGGTGTCAAGTGGGAATGGAAATCCAAGCAGAAGCAGACAAAATAAGACAGCAACTGAATGTGTCAAAAATCAAAAGGTTAATAACAATAATAATAATAAACTACATACAGATTTGTTTAGAAAGTCCAATCGATGTGTAGTAGAAATGCATGCATATTTATTTACAAGGTCCATTGAACATGTGAGACAGACAAATGTAGGTTTTGTAAAAAAAAATTGGAAACAGTTTCACATCTTGTTGCTAGGGATGATACACTCATGGCAGAGGGACTCTACACTAAAAGACACAATAATGTGGCAGGACTCTTGCAAATGGGATTGTGCAAACACTACAATACAGAAGTAGCTGAAAAGCATTGGAAACATGACCCACAAAGTATTATAAAGCATGATGAAATATACATTGCATGGGATCACCCATTACCAACAGTTCAAAAAAATAGATGAGAGAAAACCAGATATAGTAGATTGATCACTGAAATTACTATGCCTAGTGATCAGAGTGTCTCACATACAGAGAGATACAAAGTCATAAAAAATCAGGATTTGCAGGCAGATATAACAGCAATGTGAAAGAAAGATACCCAGACAGTTCCAAATTGTAGTAGGAGCAATGGGTCTAATAAAAAAGAATATACAGTCAAATTTAGATATGCTACCTATACATGAAACATGCAACTCCGTATGAATTGGAGAAGGAGTCAATTCTGGGCACACTGCTGGTACTGCAAAGAGCACTTGTGGCTAACATCAAAGACTGAAACAATACTGATTTAAAGAACTTTAATTATGCCCTGACTTAAGAATGGGGTCCATTCTCATCATTGTATTAGAAACCCAAAACACTATGAGAAATTAAACTGAATAAACTACATAACATGGGTGGCATTCGACAAGTGGTGATAGTCTGGGCAAGAGTTGAAACAATATTCTGAAATGTCAGACTATCATTGAAGATAATGCTTTGAATAGCACCATTGTGTATAATATCTAGCCTAGGAATATCCTAAGTAATATGAGGTGGGGATAAAACAGGAGTTGTTGAAGAATAGTGAAGGTTCTTAAGGTGGCATGGAAGGCTATAACGAAAGACTTGGAAAGCGCAGTTTGAGCCAGAGTGTACTCATCTAGGTTAGGGTGTCATCAAAACAGTCCTTGACATGCTCCTGAGGAAAGGAGATGCATACATGGGTACCATTTGATAACAGTGATAATGCAACCTTCTCGTCTGAACTAAGTCATCAAGAAGCAACATGTACGGGTCTATCTCATATGAGCGAATCGCACAAATTTCGAACGCTCATAATATCGAATGTACCGGACCTCAAAGTGCTTTTTCTGAGATCCCGGTACAGTGAAGAATGGGATATTTGCCCCTTCCTCACTGTAGTGCGATCTTGGAGTTGGAATATATATTTAGTGGGGGGGGGTTGCAGCCCCCCACAATAGGAAGTTCGATATTATGAGCATTCACAATTTGTAAGATTCGCTCATATGATATAGACCCACATGTACACAGTAAATATTAGTGGATTCAGTAGATAGATAGATAGATAGATAGATAGATAGATAGATAGATAGATAGATAGATAGATAGATAGATATAGATGATTTTAAGCATCAGGATTACCAAATGACCTAGGTTCAAAACCTGGTAGGGGCACAAGTGGGACAAGTGGGTACAGTAAATTGCTCAAAAGACCCTATAGAGTTGCCATGAGTCAATTTCAATTTGAGGTCATCTTACTTACATATATATTCATGTACTCTGCACATTTATGTACACTGTTTAAAATATCATGTACTCTGTAAATATCTGTATGCTGTTGGTACACTGTCATTCTGTGAGTAATGTTGATTATTTCTGTAAAAACATCTGAGGAGTATTTTTTCCTGTGCCTCCACTAAACCCAGTCAGACTTTCCCAGTAAGCAAAGGCAAAATAAATAAATAAATAAAAACACCAAAGTGAATGCAGTCCCAGTGCTGTAGCAAAAGTGGAAACCAAACTAAGATGGATCCCAGAATTTGATAGAATATAGAATGGATTCATTCTGTTTACAGATCCTTTCTCTATTACTGCCCCAATAATTGGGGAATTAAAGACTGGATAGTAAATTTATAGTACGTCAATGTTCAGAATATGAACTTGAGGAGAGACATAAAGAAATCTTCATTTATAACTGATGGGAATCCATCTGTCCTCAGAGAAGACTGGACAGTTTTAAAATTAAATGGCATAGTAGGCCATCTAAACAAGAGAATAATAGATTAATTATCCCAAAGGGTAAGCCTGTAAGTAGTAGGGCATAGCTTGGAAGCATCTGCATAAACTCTTCAAGATGAAATACACCAAATTCATCCAAAATCTGGTCTATTGTAATCTCTGCCAAGGCACATTATTAGCCAACTTTGCATTGTCGGAAGAGGTTGCTACCTAATGAGTCCCATTGCGAAGACTAAAGCAAATATGGTTATGTCTGGTAAAAGTCTTCCAAGTGATTAGCTGTGCTTGGAATAATAGCCTGCTGACCACCCAGAAGAGCACAGCAGGTCATTTCTTACAGTGGAGATCTCTCTTCACAAGAAAGTCAGTTGACATACAGAAATAAAGGCCAAATTATGGCTGAGGCAACTCAAGATTGAGTAACAGCTCAGGCATCTGTTGAAGCTTGCATGGAGGAATGGAGAAGTGACATGGTTATGCTAGATTGCATCCTTTCATGGAAGTGTATGGGGTGCATGCCTGTGATGCTTGTCCCTGTTATAGAATCCTTGGTGAAAACAGTGGATTTCATGGGAGTGTTGGCTTCAAGAGGCAGGGCAGTCCTGAGACATCACTCTTGTGTAGAAATGATGTGCCACTGTTGACATCAGTTTCATGCCAAACACTAGGGAGGACTACTAAGCAGGCAAAGTGGAATTTAGGGTCTTAAAAAGAAACCCTGTAATCTTAGAGTACCAGCTTCATTGTTTGCTGGTTAACTCTCACGGAAGTCAGGAACAAATGAGACACAGGGCTCACACTTCCTAGGGGAATGAATGGATTTGCACTGAGCAGATGGAGGGAGGGGATCCCAGTGGATACCAAGACACAAAGCACAAATAAGCAAAAAGAATAATGATAAATAAATTATATATATATATATATATATATATATATATATATATATATATGACTAATATAACTAATACTGAGAGTGAAGTCAGTCCAGCACCAATATTCTTCTAATACTTCTATCTGCACTCCATCCTTCTCCCCACTTTGAACAAGGAATAGAGATGTACCTCAATACCCTCACAACAGCAGGACTGGAGCGCAAGTGAACATACACACACACACACACACACACACACACACACACACACACACACGCACAAGCACACATATAAACATGTTTGCATGGCTATGCACACAGACATACATGCATGCAATACATGCAGCATATATGCACATTGGGAAAGTAATTCAGAGCTGTGGTCACATAGTTTTATATTGAGTAGCCAGCAGTTTAAAGTCATCCATAATTTAAGCCAAGCGGACAGGAGATAAAACAAAGTTTGTTACATTAGATAAGGTCCTGCACTTCACAAGATCAACATCATGAGAAATAAGATAAGGTGACTCACTTCTGAATTCCAGTAAGTGTTAAAAGGGCCAGCAGAATGGTTCGACCCCAACACTTCGGATGACTACTCCAAGCTAAACTACTATGTCTGAGTCACCACACTTATGGGTAGAAGTATTAACTATTTAAATTAATTTGAAACCATTCAAAACAGAAACAAAATCCTCACCAAACATATGGAATCATCATTGACCCAGATTTTGAAATCATATATATATATATATATATATATATATATATATATATATATATATATATATATATATATATCTCAAAACTGAGTTGAGGAACTCAATGAACTCTCAAAAGAAAGCCTTTGGTCTTCTGGGAGACAACATGAGAAGAATTCTGCAGTTAATTCATACTCCTAAAAGACATACTCACAGATGTGTTAATGGTTTCACATGCAATATGAACCAAAACCAGGTCAATGGCTTAGAAGGATAAAGCAACTGACTATGTCACAGAAGGCCCAAGTTCAAGTATGGGCCCAAGCAGTGAAGGAGCCAGCTAGGGAGGAGAGGAGTAAGTAACCACCACCAACCTCTAAATCTTGGAAAAGTGAGGCAGCCTGATCCACTACATGTTTGACAGCCAGTAGAGGCAGGTCTCTTGACTGTAAATGTAGTGGTCAGGTAATGCTCCCCTAACACATGTATGTAATGTCCACCACTGAGTTCAAGCAACTGAGCATGCACAGACCACTGCGGGTGGATTTGTTGGAGCACAATCTCATCAAGCTGCCACATGGATCCCAATAAGCTAGAAAAAAAGTAATTCATCTTCTATGGCTTACTGGATGAGGCCTCTGCTCTGGATGAATCTCAACCCTGAATTCAGTTGCTTAAGAGCATGGAGACACTAGTGCAACCTCTAGTGGTGATCCCGACTTGTTCCTTGAGGTGATGCATAATGCAAGCAGCTGTTATAGAGGCAATGGATGGATGATGGTCTGGAAAGAGTGCATTGATGGTCAGCTGGCAGTGTGAACAAAAACATCTAAATGTATTTATTATTTATTTTATTTATTTCTCTTTGTTTGGAAGTTCCAACTGGGGTTTATCCCTTTTTCAGTGAAGGCCTATGGAGAAAAGCTCCACATATTAGGTAAGTACATTTAAATAAAAGGAATATGGAATGGGTTCAGACCCATTTTAAAATAAATACCTACTTCATCCTGATTCTTTTTCATCTAGAGTGTTGGTGGAATTATGACATATATCTGTAACAATGCAAGTCAGGAATAGTGTCCATCATGTTGTGGACAGACCTTACATTTGAGTAGAGCCCTCTATATTTGACCAATGCCCGTAAGATTCAGCTGTTGTCCTAAGGTATAGGTTAGGCTCCCTGACTGTTACAATTGAAGATAACACCCTTGGTTCAATGTGTAGTTTTACCCAGGGTAGCAAAATGAACTCCTAACTGGGATAATGACTCCCACACAAAGTGACTGAGACATGCCTATATGTCACGTTTTACCAATGTATCTGCAGAAGTTCTATCCAGTGTCAAAACATAAATACCTCTAATGGATGCTGCAAACAGTAGAAAGGGTAGAGCAAGAGCAGGAGGTGTCCATCAGGGAACTGCTGCATAATAAGGGACCAGCAAATGAATCTTCAAAATTAAATTATCCCATAAAACAAGTCCAAAATGCAAGCCAAACTAAATTAACAATGAAAATGCTCTAGTAAATCAGGCAATTAAAAATTATCATCAGAAGATTGTGAGGAAGACAGTTTTAAAACAGTGTCCATAAAATTTCTTTCATTCATTCATTCATTCTCCAGTACTTGCTTTACCCTATTCAGGGTCTCAGGGACCCATAACATTTGTGAAATTAAAAGAACCAGTAGTAAAACACAAAAAATATTAACATGAGCTTGCGAAACACAAAGCTTAACTTGATAGGTGACAAATATGACAGGATACAATCAACTGCAAGTCTGAAAATACATTCACACAAGAAAGCACTGTACACTGACTGATTTGAATAAATCTGTTAAAGGTGCCAGCAGCCATTCAGTAGGGACCAGAGGAAACATAAGACTGAGCAAGTCCAGACAAGTCAGAAATTTCCTTCAGCAACATATAGTGTAAAATATTTCAAAGTAGAAGCCACAATGTCAAGGTCACACAGTGTAAACTGTTAGTTTGGATGAGACTTTAAACCAAGCTCCCACCTCATTAGTAGGTGGTAGCTCAGGTAGATGTAAAAGAACCAACAGCACCTATTGAAAAGGGTAGTGGATTTTTCCAGATGTCCTGGCCAAATTTCTTTTAGTAGTATAACTAACACCTTGGGTAATCATTATCGTCATCATCAGCCCCGTTTTTCCCATTTTTCGACATGGGGTAGGGGTATCATGTTAACTGTCGCCAACTCTCTTGATTCAGTGCCACACTCCTGCCTTCTTCAGCACTCATGCCTGACTGTCACAGATCTTCTTTCACACAATCCAGCCACCTCTTTGCTGGATGCCCTCGCTTCCTCTTACCTTCTTCCTGTCTATCCCAAATCTCCCTCACCAGATTGTCTTCTGCTTTTCTACACATGTGCCCATACCATCGTAATCTGTTTTCTTTGATCTTTTCTGCAATTGGAGCTACTTTGGCTTCTGCTCTTATGTCCTCATTTCTTCACCTGTCCCGCAGTGTGCATCCTACCACCTTTCTCAGGCACTTCATTTCCATCTCCACTAGCTTCTTCAACTGTTCTGCCTTTACTGCCCAGGTTTCTGTACTATACAGTAGCACTGGTTGCACAACTGTCTTGTATACCTTATTTTTCAGCTTCTTTGCTATTCTTCTGTCATAGACTACACCTGATACTCTATGCCAGCTGGCTGCAGCCTTTCTGATTCTAGCTTTGACCTCTTCATTCAAACTACCCTTCTCCTCAACCACCCCTCCAAGATACTTGAAGCTGTTTACCTGTTCAACTACCTTCCCTTCTATCTCTATTCTCAGCTTCTTCTGATTTTCCCAATTTGCTGCCATTCCCACTGTCTTATCTGTGCTTAGTTTCATCCCATGTGCCTCCAGATTTGCATTCCATTCTCCTATCCTTTGCTGAAGTTCTAGCTCAAAGTCTGCCTGTACTGCCACATCGTCTGCATACAGCAGCTTTGTTGATCCATCCCCTACAACCTGTTTGCTAATGTAGTCCATCACTAGTATGAACAGCAGTGGGCTCAGAGCTGAACCCTGATGTACACCACACCCACTGAGAACCCCTCTGTGAGGCCGAACACTGTCCGTACTTGAGTCATTGGGTCCTTTTACATAGCTTCCACTAATTCCACCAATGTTTCTGGGACTTCAAACCACCACAGTACTGCCCAGATCAGCTTTCTTGGGACCTTGTCATATGCTTTCTCCAAGTCTAGGAATGTCCAGTTGGACTCTCTCCTCATCTCTAGCTTCTTCGCAAGTATCTGGTCTCAATGCAAACATCGGGTCAGTTGTGCTACATCCTGTTCTGAATCCAAACTGCTCATCTCCCATTTTACATTCTGCTACTCTGTGTATCCGTTTATCAATCACCCTCTCCAGAACTTTCAGGCAGTGTGATAGGAGTTTGATGCCTCTGTACTGCCCACAGTTGTGGATGTCCCTTTGTTCTTGTAGACCGGCACAAGTATGCTTATTCTCCAGTCATCTGGGATACACCTTTCTCTCCACACTGCTATTAGTACCCTCAGGTGCCATTTCTCCACTATCTCACCCAGCATCTTTATCATATCTGCTGTGGCCTCATCTGAGCCTGCTGCTTTCTCTGACTTCATCTTCCTTAGTGCAGGTCTTACTTCTTCTAGGGTGGGCTGCTCTTCTTCTCTAATCATGGGCTGTTTCTGGAGCAGTACAGCTTCTGTGGGTTTTTTTTTATTCAGAAGCTGCTGGAAATACTCCGTCCATCTGCCTTTGATGTCCTCTGGGCTGGTGAGCAGGTTGTTGCTGGCATCCCTTATGAAGGGTGTCTGACTATCTTATTTATCTTTCTGTCTTTGCCTTGCAACCTGATATAGTTTCTTTGTGCCCCTTACTGTGTCACTTTCCAGAAGTTGGTACAGTGCCTCCGATGCCCTATTCTTTGCTATTATAACTTCTTTCTTAGCTTCTTTGTTAGCCAACCAGTACTCCTTCCTAGCCTGATCAGTCTTTTATGTCTCCCACTTCTTCCTGCACTCCTTTTTTTTTATGACTTCCTGGACTTCTGCATTCCACCACCAGCTTTCCTTATGTACCTTATTTCCATACCTGGCTCGGCACATACCTTTCCAGTAGTCCTAACAAATGCTGTTTTTAGGAGCTGCCATTCTTCTTCAGCTCCACCTATTTCCTCCTCTTCTTGGGGTGCTAGAGCCCTGAGTAATTCCCTGAACTGTTGTACTTTCTCTCCAGTCAACTTCCTGATCTTCAGCCTGGTCTCTGTTGACCTTGGAGCCTTCTCTGACCACTGCTTAAAGCTGATTTTGGCAACTAGTGGTTTATGCTGTGGGCTGACTGTTACATTGGGGATGACTTTGCAATCATGGATTCTGCCCCAGTGCCTTTTCCTTACTAGGAGGAAGTCTACCTGAGTTGCATGTTGGCTACTCTTGTATGTGATCTTGTGACTGTCTCTCTTTCTGAACCATGTGTTGGCTACTATCAAGCCATTTGCCAGACAGAAGTCTAGAATAGCTTCTCCTTCTTTATTCCTGTTGCCCCACCCATGTGGACCCAGGGAGTCCTCATGTCTTGTTCTGTCTGTCCCAATATGTGCATTCAAGCATCCTTTATCAACACCAATTCATGTTGTCCTGCTTTATCTAGTAGGTCCTGCAACTGCTGTCTGAATGCACTCTTTTCTTTACTATCACAACCCTGCTATGGAGAAGGCTGAGATTGTGAATACTGCCCTATCATTACACTGGGGTCTGACTGCCATGAGTCTGTCATTAATTCTGATGATATCCCTTACTGCCTTCTGAAGCCTCTCTCTCACCACAATTCCTACACCATTTCTAGCCTGCCCTCCACCTGAGTAGTAGACTCTGGATCCCAAGCCAACTGGATTTGCTGCACTGCCCTTCCATCTCATCTCCTGGATACATAGAATGTCCACCCTCATCTGTATCATCATGTTATCCACTTCCAAGCTGCATGCTGTCAGTGAACCTACATTAAGCATAGCAATTCTCAGTTCATGTTTGGCAGGTTGGTTGGTTTTATGCCCATATTTTGCTCAATCGAGGTATCCCAAGTAGCACAGGCTGGGCAACTAGTCACTGGCCAGCCAGTAGTTTATTGACCCAGGGCTGCTGGGCTTTATGGCTGACACACACTAGCCAATAGGGGCACATATACTCCTCCCAACATTAGCATGGGTGTGGGTCAGAGTAGACTGGGTCCTTAACCCAGTTATCACCAGTAACTACCCATGTCCATTTTTGGTGACATTGGTCAACATGACTGAATTACCTAGAGCCATATTTTACAGCATTAAGTGGCTAGCCCTGCCACTGCATGCAGTTTGTGATCCATACTCTCCTATCTTGAGGATACTGCATACTACAGCAGATGTCCAAAGTGGTTGATCTGTAAATCTCTTCCACCTATAGGGCACCATGTAGAGTCTGTGCTGCTGCCCATAGGTCCATTCATTTGTGAGTTTGGGATGGAAACACTCAGCATGTTTTTCAGACAAGGGAGAACCCCCATGGAAACACAGGGAGAACATGCAAACTGTAACACCTTAGGTCACCCCTGAAAATAGACCACTAGCTTAATAGGACTAACCTAATTAATAAAGAGTAAATAAAATGAATTTCTGGGTAGCTGCGGTGGTGCAGCGGTTTAATGTTGCCACCTCACAGCAAGAGGTTCTCCGGTTCGAGCCTCAGCTGGGGTGCCTGCTGTGTGGAGTCTGTATGTCCTCCCTGTGGTTGTATGGGGTTTCCTCTGGGTGCTTCAGTTTTCTCCCACATCCCAAAGACATGCGGTAGGTGGATTGGATACTCTACATTGGCCCTAGGCGTGAGTGCGTGCACGTGTGTGTGTGTGTGTGTGTGTGTGTGTGTGTGTGTGTGTGTGTATGTTTGTGTCTGTGTGTGCCTTCTGTGGAAGGTTGGGTGCCAGGCTGGCAACTCGACACCATAAAACTCCACTGCCAATCATGAGTGGACAGATGATCCACTCTGGCGACCCCTAACCAGGAAAGGCCAGAAGAAGAAGAAGAAATAAAATGAATTTCCATTCCAACACAGCAAAATAGTAAAACTGCAAGAGCAACATAGGTAGCTCTCCCTTCAGAACATGGATAAATTATTTTCTCATACCTTTAGACCCTATGCCATATACTCAGTTCCAAAGATGTGAACATCAGCACATCTAACAACAGTTCTTCATGTAGTTGTTGAAAAATGGAGTATACCAGGTTCTCAGTAGTAACTTGTAAGCCAGAAGATCTATCCAAGGAGGAAAACCCAAGTACCATGTCAACCAACCTTGATGCAAATGCAGAGTGGATGCTAGAGAAAGAGTACATACATTTAAATCCCAATGAGTTAGTTGCACATGACACATAGATTTTCCAAAGCTTGTTTTGCAATATGCACCTCATGTAGTTTAGGCCACATTTGCTATCTCTGCGTTATTTATTAAGCCTACTGACATGGCATGCCATGGTTTCAGAGTAAGATGATATCTGTCAGAAATGGAAAACAATATTTGCAAGAGTTAAGAAGTATATTTGCTGTCAATGACCGCCTTGTTTGGAAATACAGAAGTGTAATTCCCAGTGGAATTATGACTGGGCTGTACCCTCCTAGAGTAACTGTTTTGGAAGAAGAAAACTTGACTGATGACTAGAAGGTTTGGATCCAGAAATTTGATTTATTTGTCACTGCAGAAGGATTAGCTGAAACATCTGAAGAAATTCAGTGTGCAGTATTCTTGCACTTGATGGGAAGGAAACTATAAATTAATGTAATTGTTTTACCTTTCTTGAAGAAAGGGGAAAAACAAATACAAAATAGAAGCCCCTATGAACAATTTAGTAATTTTCAGTTCAGAAATAATTTGCTAGGTATTTCAAGACCACAACATCCCACAGAAACTATAGATGTGAGTATCATTGATATGAAGAAAAGAGCTAAAGATTGAATTTGGTGAGATGCATAATTCTCTAAAAAGAGAGAAAATAATTTGTGGTATAAGAAATGAAGAGGCAAGCTTTTAAGACAAACATCTCTGATTTTATCAAAAGCTGGTCATTTCTGCAGCCCAATTGCAATTACTAGTGACCATATGAAATAATTAAATTGTGAAAGAAGGTCAGTAAAATAAACTGTGAGTCAGGTAAAAAATAAGAAATGAAGTTGCCATATGTAAATGTAATGGATATGAAAAAAGAGCCAGGAGACAATGTAAGGTGACAAAAAATAGATACAAAACAAAAGCTAAAGAATCACATTAATAATTTGCAGGAGTTGTATAAGCATGAGAGAAAAATATTGCCAGCTTTAAATCAATTTGACAAAGTCTGCTAGAAAAAGACACTTTGTAAAGATATGTAAAAGAAAAAACAAATGTTTTCAAACTAATCAACATTGTTAACAGAAATATGAAAATTAACATTTTTGTACAAAGTAAAAAGACTTGATACTATAATTTTAAAAATACAATGAAGACAGTGAAACAGGCGTGCAGGTTTGAAAGAAATATTAATAATGAGTGGACATAATGTGGAATTTAAATGAAACAGTGGTGCAGAGAGTAGCATCTTCTTAAAAGATATTTTTTACAGATTTGGTACTGAAGAGAGAGCTGTGTGCACAGTCTTAATTTATTCTGATCAGTAGGTGGTACCTTTAGGACAAATTCTGCAGTCTACCAATATTGGTTTCCTTTTTTAAATAGTTGCATTTGTTAGTTCTCCTAATATTTTAGGTTGTAAAGTTGGTGAGAAGCCAGGACAGCTAAAAGGAATTTGCAGTGTACAAATAAAGCCTGCATGTGTAGAAAATCAAACACACTGCCTCAGACACATCTTAAATATTTTATTTTTATTTATTTACTCTTTGTTTCTCAGGTTAGTCCCACTACACCAATATCCTCTTTTCAGGGGAGACCTGAGGTAGTATTGGTACTAAGGGAAATTTGACCAGGGAAGCAGTGAACTATCCTTACTATTTTTTCAATAAGTGCTATGGGATTCTTTCCATCCAGCTAGGTAACCACAAACTTTGCCACATAGGACCTTGGTTTAATATCTCATCTGAAGCACAGCATACTCAGGAATGAAGCAACCACCTTATGTTGCACTTAAGTGACAAGATTGGGAAATTAATCCTTGTGCCTGATGTGGGAATAAAACCCATAGCCTTCAGGTCTGTCAGCACCAAAAGTGAGAGCACTTCCTGATGAGCCACTGACATGGCTAAATTTTGTGTAGTATCATGACAATGATACCTTGTATGGTTATGCTGATTTCTTTACAGCTTTAGGGAAATTGTCAGGAGATTATCATTATTAGAAAAAGTAAACATGTTACTTGCTCCCAGAAACGTAACTGTAGAATTCAGACATAATGTACAGCAACTGTTAAAGGGAATGGATAGCAGCCTCTGCATCAAGACAAAATTATCCCCAACAAAATAGGCAAATATTAAGGATGCTATCATGAAGACAAACAAAATTTGCATTTGCATTAAAAATATTTATTTTGATCTTAAAGATCTAAACAAAATGATGATCATTGCCATTTGCTTCCAGGTGATGAAGTGGTATCAAAGAGGCTGAATGACTTTTTAACTGTGCTAAATGCAAACCCAGGTTTTCTGGCAAATAACTAGATTAACAAAGCTTCAAACAATATACATTTAATACATTAGGGATGGTGCATGTTATGTAGACTTCTGTTTGATATTTTTATCAGCACCAATGACGTTCAAAAGAGCTGTTGACAAAGTAATTGAAGGCTTGGAGGGTGAAATTTTAATTGATGATCTATCAGTGCTGGGTGAAACACAAGAAGAACATGATACAAAACTGATACATCTCCAGAATATATTAGGAAGGTATCCTAGTAAGTTAAAAATGTATAAATGTTCTAACATTGGACAGTCTACAACCTGTTCATAAGATCTGTTCAGTTGTGTAAATGCCAAGGGCAAAAGAGAAACAAGCATTAAAAAGGTGTCTAAAAATTATGCAGTACCTTGCCAAATGTGTCTCTAACATATCTGATATAATTGTGCTTCTGCAAAAGCTATTAGAGCAAGATGTAGTCTTGAAGTGGAGGTATGAACAGGATAAGAATTTTGAAATGTTCCAGAATCTTCTCACTAATGTTCCAACTTTAAAGAGGTATGATGTGAATATGACAGTTGTTTTGCAAGTAGGGGTTAAGAGCATTGACAGATGCAAGAAAGATATATGTTGAAATAGAAAAGGGATCTTTAGTAACTGTATATGTATATAAGAAATTCCTTGAAAATAATATCTATGATAAAAAGGTCTGGTAGAAATACCCCCCTTGCAAACTATAGTCAACACATTTTATTCAAAAATATAAGCAGAGATGGGGACATCATAAAATGAAGTATTTAGGAATATGAATTAAAAATGATTCTAGTGTGGCAGCTAAGGATATCTGGGAAGAGACTAAACAAAAGGTAATACAAAACTGAGAAAATGGAAGCTTTGTTATGTGGATATTTCTAATAAGATACAAGCAGTTAAATGTTTTTAGTCCCTTTAGTCTTATACACAAGCCAGGCATATTTTTATCATCTAGAGGAGAAGTTGTGGATAGCAATTAATAAAGAGCTGAATGACTTTATCCATGAGGAGATGGCAAATGTCAAGTGGGATATGTTGCTTCTTCCAGTAAAACAGAGCAGATTGGTATGTTGCACTTAAGTGACAAAACTGGGAAATTAATCCATGTGCCTGATGTGGGAATAAAACCCATAGCCTTCAGGAAGCAAGAGCACTTCCTGATGAGCCACTGGCACAGCTAAATTTTGTGTAGTATCATGACAATGATATCTTGTATGGTTATGCTGATTTCTTTACAACTTTAGGGAAATTGTCAGGAGATTATCATTATTAGAAAAAGTAAACATGTTACTTGCTCCCAGAAAAGTAACTGTAGAATTCAGACATAATGTACAGCAACTATTAAAGGGAATGGATAGCAGCCTCTGCATCAGGACAAAATTATCCCCAACAAAATAGGCAAATATTAAGGATGCTATCATGAAGACAAACAAAATTTGCATTTGCATTAAAAATATTTATTTTGATCTTAAAGATCTAAACAAAGTGATGATCATTGCCATTTGCTTCCAGGTGATGAAGTGGTATCAAAGAGGTTGAATGACTTTTTAACTGTGCTAAATGCAAACCCAGGTTTTCTGGCAAATAATAACTAGATTAACAAAGCTCCAAACAATATAAATTTAATACATTAGGGATGGTGCATGTTATGTAGACCTCTGTTTGGTATTTCATCAGCACCAATGATGTTCAAAAGAGCTGTTGACAAAGTAATTGAAGGCTTGGAGGGTGAAATTTTAACTGATGATCTATCAGTGCTGGGTGAAACACAAGAAGAACATGATACAAAACTGATACATCTCCAGAATATATTAGGAAGGTATCCTTGTAAGTTAAAAAGCAGTATTTATAAATGTTCTAACATTGGACAGTCTACAACCTGTTCAAAAGATCTGTTCAGTTGTGTAAATGCCAAGGGAAAAAGAGAAACAGGCATTAAAAAGGTGTCTAAAAAATATGCAGTACCTTGCCAAATGTGTCTCTAACATATCTGATATAATTGTGCTTCTACAAAAGCTATTAGAGCAAGATGTAGTCTTGAAGTGGAGGTATGAACAGGATAAGAATTTTGAAATGTTCCAGAATCTTCTCACTAATGTTCCAACTTTAAAGAGGTATGATGTGAATAAGACACTTGTTTTGCAAGTAGGGGTTAAGAGCATTGACAGATGCAAGAAAGATATATGTTGAAATAGAAAAGGGATCTTTAGTAACTGTATATGTATATACGAAATTCCTTGAAAATAATAACTATGATAAAAAGGTCTGGTAGAAATACCCCCCTTGCAACATATAGTCAACACATTTTATTCAAAAATATAAGCAGTGATGGGGACATCATAAAATGAAGTATTTAGGAATATAAATTACAAATGATTCTAGTGTGGCAGCTAAGGATATCTGGGAAGAGACTAAACAAAAGGTAATACAAAACTGAGAAAATGGAAGCTTTGTTATGTGGATATGTCGAATAAGATACAAGCAGTTAAATGTTTTTAGTCCTTTTAGTCTTATACACAAGCCAGGCATATTTTTATCAACTAGAGGAGAAGTTGTGTATAGCAATTAATAAAGAGGTGAATGATTTTATCAATGAGGCAAATTTGAGGTTATGGACGTTCGATGTTATGCAAATTCGATGTTCTGATATAAACCTGCTGACATATATTGGATCCAGAGCAATAGCTGAGACAATAATTATTGCTGATTATCTTTTGTCTGCATCGAGATGTCACCTTTGGCAATGACAGATTACTGCTTAATATCACTTTTCCACCCAGTTCAGATGCATATTCTGAGAACTCCATCATGTCCTTGTTAAAGTGATCCAAGGAAATGAATCTCAAGTCATTCTCTCCCATGTGCAGATTTATCAGGTCAAATATGTACTTAGGGTGAAGGGAATTGAAGGGCTATTGACACTGTGGTTCCTAGCACCCAAGATACAGCTAACCATCACTTTGTCTTTGCTCAGCCTGGTGAGTGGAGTGTCTGTCTAACTATGGAGTCAGCTTTGCCAAGGACGTTGCCAGATGTTCACACTTGGTCTTGCTACCTTAAGGATGTCTCTATTCCAGTTGTGTGATCCTTTTTTGTGCCTATATTTTCTAGAGTGTCAGAAAGAACTGTATGTTGGTTTACACCTGTTGACATTGGGTAACATGCGGGAGGTAGATCTGGGGTCTTAAGCTGATGCCTAGATTTAGGAGTTCTTGGAGGCTTGAGCAGAGATTTCTAATAGCCGCCTAATAAGGTTGTTTTGCAGGTGTAGGTGGGGGTAAGACAGTGTTAAGCTCTCTGCATGCTGTTGGTTGAAAGAGGAACACTTCTAGTTTAGCTGCATATTTACATTTCTAACAGATAAGAGTCCTTTGAGTTAAGAAAGAGTTTGTTTTAAGTGAGCATGAAGCAGTCATTGTAATGCCTTAAGACACCATGTGCTATAAGGCTGGCCAAAGAAGGGAGGATCAATCTACTGTCTCCCCATAATAACCTGTACTGCCATGTCATGAAATTAAGTAACTAAAAAGGGGCAGGGGAAACAATACAAGGGAGATGTTTATTGGACTGGAGAATTCAGGACATCTCAGATCAGCTCACCTCAGAGCAGCTCCATGCAGCTGACTACAGCCCATCAAAAGGAGTTTAGACAAACCTGAAGTTGAAAATTCACAAATGGAAGTTAGAAGGATGTGGATGTCCCCTTTCAACAGAGTAAAGTTTTGCTCTCACCACAGTTCTGTGAAGTACGTTTTACAAAAGAAAGCAAAAAAAAATTAAAAACATGAAATCTGAAGCCCAAGTGCTACCCTGGAGCTGCACTGATTAGTCTAACTATCTCTGATTAATAATTACTTAAATCCAAGATGGATTCTACGCAACACCAAACATATTTATTCAAAGCAGAATTACTCAAAGGAGAAAATAAGATACAGAAACAGTATCAGGCAGTGCAGAAAAGAACTTTTAATTTAAGATCATTTAGGCAACGTTAATACACAAAAAAGTACTTTTCTGGATTTTTCTCTGATTTTAAAATACAGCAGTTAGTCAGACACTGAGTACATATGATAGAGGCTTCTGCAATCTTATCAGAAAAAAAAAACAAGGCTGAACAAATAAAATCTAAACCCTGGGTACTCTAAGCTACCCAGAACCTGCAGTAATCTAACTCTCTTACAGCAATCATTGCATAAATCTAAGATGACTTATACAACAGGCCAAACAGATTTACCCACAACAGAAAATAAAATGCAAAAACAGTATCAGGCAATGCAACCCGCAGCTCTAACTGGCAAGATAGGTAGACAATTTGAGTGCAAACACAGAAAAGTACTTTTCTGGCTTTTTCTACAATTTTAAAATCCAGCAGTTAGTCAAACACAAACATGCTTCTGCAGTCTTATCAGAAAAGATTGTGAAAAACAATTTTGCCATTATTAGCTGCCATTGCAGATTCACATTCAGACTTTATAGAAGGAAGAATTCTGAAGCAACTGTGGTGAAAAACATCAAAGCATTTTTTTTATTATAGTTCCAAATTGCAAAAGATAGGTGGAAATTATATTCATACAGTTAAAAAGTACAACAGCTATTGCTGAGATTATTCATTTGCTTATTTATTTTTGCTAAGTAGCTTATAAATTGACAATTTGTTTCTAATATGGCTAGTCCAACTAAAGCCATTTTGTCAAAGGCATAAGGTACACCTTGGCCCCCCCCCAACCCTCACAAACACACACATATGCGCACTCACACGTGCATGGAAGGAAACTGAAAAGAGACAGGATATGCTGAAAATACTGCATCTAATTCCAAACCAAAATGAATAAGGTAATTTGCTAGACAGTTCTTATGCAAAATATAATCTAATAATCTAGTTCTGCAGCTATCCCAGTCTATTTAAATACATAGTAGGCACAGTACTGTGAATAAGTACACAAAGGCAGAACAGGCTTTAAATCATAGAAATGTTCAGCCCAGGTGCATAGTATAATGGCAAAGTTTTGGAGATAATAAGTGTAGCCACTGCAGCAACAAAACAATATCTGCCCATATATGATATGCATCACTCTTTACTTCTACAATCCAGCTATAGTAATTTAAAATTGCTTTAATAAGGATTTTGGCACCCTATTTGCTGCTGGAGTCTTCTTGTTACCAAACCTAGCTGCAAATTATTATCTGCAAGAGCAGTTAATAATAAGGAAATTGTGTTTCACAGATTTGTATTTCAAAATAGGGCACTACAGTCAGAAAGTATCTGTCATGTGATTCCAAAGGCATGGCCAGGGGTATATATTGGATAGCTGTGAGCAGTACAATAAAGAAGTATTATGCATGGAAAACGTAAGTGTGCAACAACACAATGGTCAGTGGCACAGAACAGACAACTAAACAACATATCCAGTGTGCAAAAAAATGCATGCATGGGAGATGTGCAAGAGCAGTATGGCATCATAATTAGCATGGACATCCAATGCGTACTGACCTGCTGTCCACAAAACACTATATGTGCCAGGCTTAACTGCCAAAGCAAAGGTGATCTGACAATAGTTTACAGCAGGTGTGCAGGGCGGCCATAGCAGTATGGTGAGGATGCCACAATACAGTACTACCTAAGGCCATGAGGATTTCATGAGTTTTGACTTGCTTAACCAAGAGCCAGCAACAGAGTGGATGTACATGGCTAATGCATGAATGTATGAAGGACAGAATGACATGCTTTGCACAGCTGATGGCAGCTGTGTAGATCCAGTGATGTGAGTAGCAGCAGTATTTCAGGGGGAGCTGTGTTGTCATGCTATAACAAATGTTCAACTATACCAGTCAGCTAATAGTATCGACATACAGCAAGATGCAGGAGGAACACAATGGCAATCCATGTCCACTGGTGACATGTAACAGAGTAAAGAATCATATGTGTATTTTATGTGTGTAAGTCAATGTCAGAGTGCAGATGTGTGTGATACATGAAAATAGTTCAGTTACACAAAAGTTGGTATCGTCTTTGGGGCAGAGGTCACCAAAACACTGTGGGGGGAGGAAGGGTAAATAATACACAGAAAGACATATACCATGTACAGGCACATAGGCTGCTAACCATAAAGAAATGAAGCTGACAGATAGCAGGTTCAGTTGAAAATATGATTACCATTCAAGAAACAATCAAGAAACAGCACTGAGCAACATATAACAAGAATATATTTATATATATGGTGTGCAATATGTAGCCCAGATACATCAATATAACATTTTGACAAATTGTAACAATTAGAATATAATTAGTAACCTTAGTTAAATAGGGAAAAGCCTTTCACACCTCCTATGAAGATGCTTCGCCCCCTGCGTCACCTTACTTAATATGACATCTCCTAAGGTCATGCAGACTTGGGGGAGGTTTTTAAATTTCAGTGGGAGTGTCGGCCAGTCTACCAGAACTTACCAGGATGTACAGTTATCCTATTTTTCTTACTTATACATATTTGTAATATGTCCAACATGGTTTGAGAAGGTGGTAGTATCACAAGATCTTCATTTCCAACTCACCGGAGTCAGTAACACAAATAAAGCTGCAATTTTCTGTTTTTCCATTTAAACATCTTAAGACAGATGGCCATATACTAGGCTACATATATTGATGGCAGCACCAGAGGTGGCAGTATAGCTGCTGTCTATGGTATAGTCTGTGGTATGTACCTCAGTCACTTCAGTAAATCCTAAGTCTGCCCCAATCTGTTGCAGAGTGGATTTTCATAAGCATGCAAGTTATTATCTGCTGGCTTCAATCTAGATAGGATGCATCTCATGTGTCATCTCTTGCAGCCCCATCAGGGACACCAGTATGCAGTCAATGTCATCTTAAGTGACATGTAGCATTTTCTCCAGCCATGGAAAGTACCTCACATACCCCTCCAAGGTCATTGGCTCACACCCAGTTTTAAGCTCAGGGTGTCCCCATAGCAGGACAGACACAGTATTTATTTAGTACCCTTAAACTTGTTGTGATGTTGATGTGCTCAATAAGTACAAAATATATAGTGCAAGGGTTTTGAAGAATGAGATAATTTATTGTGCCAAAAAACATCAGGAGACATGCTCCCTAGTAACCTACTCTCAAACGCTATTCACATAGGCAGCATAGCTCTCAAATTGTTAGTGCAAGATATATGGACAAATCCTAAAATAATGGGGGAACAAATGCCCCAAAAAAGGACAAATTTCAAATATTGCTTTTATAAACTTATAAAGTTGCTAGAATAACAAGTTTCATGTTAGCATGCATTTCCTGAAAGATATAAAATCTGGGTGGCACAGTGGATAGAGTTGTTGCCCCACAACAAGAGGTTCCCCGATTCAATACTTGGCTAGGGTGCCTTCTGTATAAAGTCTGTGTGTCCTCCCTGTGTTCCTGTGGGTTTTCTCCCACATTCCAAAGACATGCTGTAAGTGGATTGGGCACTCTAAATTTGTGATAGGTGTGAGTGTGCATGCTAGTCTGTAGTGCGAAAGGAGTACCACGGCAGGGCTAGCCACCCAGCAGTGTAAATCTTGGCTTTAGGTGGTACACCGACCCCCTGTGCAAAAATGGAAAAAAGGGGTTGTGGATGAATAACATGTGAAACTCAAATGTATGCCATTATAGAGTGACGTCAGTCCTCAATGATTAGACAGAAAACCACAAATTTGTATAAGAAACAGATCAAAAATATAAGGCAAAAAACTGGCAGTTGAGAGGTATAATTAGGAGGTTATTAACTATGAATATTTGCATTTTATGCAAAGGGGAAGGAAGTGGAGTACATTTGTACATCTGCAAAACCTAATCCCTCACTATGGGCTGGAGACATTAATATCTTATGTGGCAGTTTTTCCTCCATTTTCCTATCCCGCACAGGTTGAATTATTAGTTTCTTCAGTTTGGCAACCAGTGGGTGGCTGTACAGTACAGGGATATGTCTCAAGAGGTCAAATACTTTGGATATATATACCATCTTGAAAGTTTGAACCCCTCCACAGCAAAAAAGGTGAAGCTACCTCCATATATGCACCTTGATAAACAAATCTTTCCAAAGCTTCTTTAGGATGGCCCTAAGCAACTTATTTACATTAGGATAAGGCGAAGACCAATATTCAGCTCTAGTAATGCTCCCTGTGAAATTCATGGTCATTGCCTTATTTCTGTCAGGGTAAAAAGTGATGACCAGATATGTTGAGGGTGCATTATTAGAGCTGAAGATGAGTTGCAAGGTGTTAAAGACAACTCCTGAGACAGTTAGTTTACAAAAAATAGTTTTGTTTTATTTTGCTTTCAAGCCAGATAAGAGCTAGGAAGTCTCTAGTATCTGTGAGATGACAATAAGGTCCTTAGGGGGATAGTAGTAAAGACTAAATAATTATCCACAAAGAATACAATTTTAGTAATAACACCTGAAAATTGACAGCCTTATAAGTAAAGCTTGCTCCTCAACCACTGGAATAGAGGATCCAGCAATAACAAAAAAAAGTATTGGGGGGATGGGACAGCCTCATATTGTGCCCCTTATATAATGGGAAGGAGAGAGTTGTACCAATTAGAACTCTTCATGTAGAGAATGCTCTAGATTAATAATAAAGTGCTTGAATAGCCCTAATAAGTCCTAACAGAGATGCAGATGCTTCCATGCAGACCACATAAAGCTCCACTGCACTGACTCAAATGCCTACACAGAATCAACCATTACACTAATTGCATAATTCATGGAGCTCTTAGGGGTGCATAAGTGGTTACCCACTAGGCAGGTATGATTTGTACTTGGGCATCCTTTAACAAAACATGCTAGGTCAGAGTTTGTTAAATACTTTAGCACTAGTTGCATTCTATGAGCCTAAATTTTAGTGCAAAGTGTCACTGCTATATTGATAAGTGAGCCTGACCTATAACTGTTCTTTAGGCAACACTACTATAAGTGATTCCTTAAGTAATGCCAGACATATGCCGGAGCATGGCATCTGGTTAGGGATCATCATTGCCTGGTTTAGGAAACACTACTATAAGTGATTCCTTAAGTAATGCCACACATGTTCTAGAGCATGCCATCTAGCTGAGTTTTTCTGTCAGGGGCTGCTGCAATGTGACTGAGAGTTCTTTATGTAGATCACGTGGTAACCTGTCTGGTCTAGGATCTTTCTGTTGGGGTAGATCTTAATGGCATGGGTTCTCTGGTTATGGGCTTGGTAAGTATCAACCAATCCCCAGCCTGCAGAGTAGGGTCATTAATGGGCTGAAGAAAAGAGGTTAGTTCTCTACTGCCTACATCAAGAAAGCACTCATTTTGCTAATACAAATCAGTGTAAATATTTCCAAATGCTGAATTAATGTCACAGGGTGAAGCTAAATGTTTATCCTTGTGCCTAATGGCATGGATGTTTATTTTAGCCTGCCGTTTCCACAGCCTGAAGACTAAGAAAATTCTTAGGTTTATCCCCTTGTACCCAGACTTGAAAAGCAGCCATCTGTATGTATAATAATGTATTTAGCTTTAATACAGCTGACAGTTCTACTTTACATGCCTTGTACTGCCTAAGAAGCCCAGGGTTCCTGAATTGCCTTATACTCATCCAAGGAGTTACCAACTTCTTTCTCTAACTCTGCTTTTCTGCTTTAAACTTGTGTAATAGATGAGACTCAGCCCATTTACATTTTGACACTAGTTGCATTTTGATGGAATCCCACCATACAAAGATTGGTATGCTCCCCAATGGGTTTGCCTTCAAACTTCGTGCTATTTCCTTTTTCACAAACTCAGTTCATTCCTTATCCTGTGACATAAGGGCATATAATCTGCAGTGTTTAGAAACTGATATTTCTGCAGGAAATATGGAAAATATAGAAACAACAGGCAAGGCCTTGCTTTAGTTGATGACAAAGCATGCATGCATAGCTGTCAGGTATACAGACTTTTGTAGAATGTGCAGATTTTCACGTCATATCTTTGGTCAATTCCTCATAAAATTTGTGATTTTCTGGCAAATCACTTAGGACTGAAGTCACTAAATAATACTAAATAATGATTAAGACTTGAGTTTCAGACTTCCTACCCATACAAAATACATAATAATGCAAAACTTGCTACTCTAGCGACTATCTAAGTTTATATGAACAATATTTAAAATCTGCCACTGCTTTTGGGGCCTTTATCAACCAATGATTTTTGTATTTGTTCAGAGTTCTTGCACTGACATGAAACAAACCCCTGGTCCTCTCCCTCTACCATTTCCCAAACATCTAGCAAACCAACATATCTTGTTAAATACCTTAATGGCTTTTAAATGCCTCGATCCTTTTGGTTAAAATAAAGAGTGAGAAGGTCACACAGAGAAACCAATCTGTAAATACTAAATGAAAACTCCAGCATGGACACTCAGAATTGCCATATAGCTGAAGCACCTGATGTTCATAAGGGTCATTTGCATATATCCCATGTGCCTCTGATATAAGAAGTTTGAGAGGTCACAAAGTGGAAGTTCTAGCTTGGCTGGAGTTTTAATTTAGTGTTTACTGATTGTTTTTTTTCTGTGTGATCTTCTCACTCTTTGTTTTAGTTTGTTAGTTGAGATATTTTGCAGTCACCTTAATGGTAATGGACATCAGCTGGGTATAACAGCCCTGTGTTTCTTATGCTTAGTCAAGCACTCTGTTTCTGCTGTGATGATGAGGTCATACAAGGCCATATATACATACCCAAAGCAAGATGGGTTTGTCTTTATTTGCGTGAAGTTGTCTATTGAAATGACTTAAAAACAAATAAGTCATGGGCATTCAGAATCACCATATAGCTGAAACACCTGATATTTGTAAGGGTCATTTGCATATATCTCATGTGCCTCTGATACAAGAGCTTTGAGAGGTCACTCAATGGAAGTTCTATCCTTTAGGTTGCAATCTATCAATAAGTGAGCCATGCACTACAATAAAATTGCTACCCCATTAGTACTGGGGCTTGCTCCTTATAAAATACTGTAGGTTCCTCAAATATTGTACAAAGAAAACTGGACCATTCTAACTGAGACCATATACATTTCTGATAATTAGCTGATCCATTATGATTTCAACTTTTAGTAATAGCCATCTGCCCATTTTATCCAACTTGCATGCCAGTATATTCCAAGCTTGTCTGCCACTAATAAATGTGGTGACCTATATTTTAGAACTGTAAACCAAACTGCTACCCACTGCAACTCTCATTTGTCCCCTCAAACATTTCCTGTCCTTATTCACCACTTTCACTTTACCTTTATATTTAATCATGTGCATTTAGTGATAACCATTTAAAGGTAGATATAGTGTCAGAAATGATGAATAAATCCATCCATCCATCCACCCACAGCCCCTTTTCCCATTTTTGCACATGGGGTCAGGGTGTTACTTCAACACTGACTATAATCTAGAGCAGTGATGGTGAACCTATGACACCTGTGTCAAAGGTGACATGCCATGACATTTTGGGTAATACACCAGTGTTCACCAATACCTGAGTTACCAAAATGAATTAACAAAAATACAAGAAATATGTGACCTTGTACTTATTTATTGAAACTCAGCAACAAAAAAGTCATTAACTGATAATCAAATCAAATGCAATGTGTTCTACATTTTTTTCAGTTTAACTCAAAATTACTGTTAAAAGTAGGGTAATATTTTTTGGTGCACTTTTTTAAGCCTAATTATCAGTGAGCATATCATTTTCCCTATTATAAATCACTGATTTTTCATTTAGTTTTGTAATACATAGCAGCATACATGATATGTAAATAATTGTTTATCTTTTGTTTGGGGGGCGGGGGGGGGGGGGTGACACGTCAACAGAGTCAGGATTGGCATTTTCTGAATTTTTGACACACGGAGCCCAAAAGGTTCACCATCACTTATCTAGAGCCAATATTCACACTGCTGAATAAATATTAGCATCAAGATTAAAAACTGCTTAATCCAATGGGTTAGTAACACTGGAAATAAAGAATGCTAATTGTAAAAATACCCATGAATGTGAGTAACTTGACTGTGTGCATAGGGAATATCTGTGCATGACTGAGTGCGTAAAAACATTGTGCACTCTCTGCACAGTCAATGCCTGGGAATAGCTCAGGCCTGGAACTGCTTAAAGTGTGCCAGAGTAAACTATAAGTTCACATTAGGGAGGGAGTTACTTTAAGCAGGAATCAGTAATGCATAAATAAAGTTCATATGACTGGTCTGTGAATTTTACTCATTTTCAGTTTTGCAGTCCTGTCTAGGATAGCTTTGAGGTAGGTGCCAGTGAAAAATAATGACTTGGTTTAGGAAGGGCTCCATGTGTCGTCATTCTGCTACTTGCTTGGTGTGGCAACTTAGTGTCCATTGTCATCTTCTAGCACTTCAAATTTGTTGGCTGTAGAACTGTAAAGGGCTGACAGCTTACTTCTTGTTTGGTTCTGTCCTATCTCAGTTTAGATGGTGAGATCTCACATTCTCTGTCACTGTCATTGTTCGGTGAAGGTTGTGTGCCATATTTAGGAACTGCTATATTTTTTCCTGTTATTGTTGGCAGATTTGCTCATCTCTGCAACTGTTGTGAAGGAGACTAGGAAACATTCTGAGCAGTAAATAACCTAGTGATACTCACCTACTACTGCCTTGTTCACAGACTGAAAGAAGGCTAATACCATTGCTATGCTAGTAAACAGGTCCCTCTCCCCCTGCCCCCTGTAGAATCAATATTGCTGAATACTTAATAATGGTAGCAGTGTTACTGCAATAGTACAACAGGAACTCACTGGCAAATATCCTTCTATGTGACATCATTTTGGAAAAGTTTAACAGACTAATATGCCAGACTGAATCATTTACCCACTTTTTCTGATATCTAATCACATTTTGTCATTATAGTTTAGCATGAATACAATATGCCTGATGTGCATGAGGTAAGGCTGGTGGCTTGAGAGACTGATTTGCATGTTCTACAGTAAGCTGGCCTGCAAGATTAAGTGCCTTTAGAAGCTGATCTTGTAATAAGGTAACTAAAAATGTCAGTTTTCTGTCTTCCCACACCATTTCCCTCATGTTATTCTGCATCATGAGCTTCCCTAGATCATCAGTCCCTGAGTGTTTACTTGTTGACAGAGCATTCTTGGTCTACAGCCATTTCATGAACCTCATGAAGCCTTATGGTATTTAGTGCAGCAGCAGTCTCCATAAACTTTGTTCTGTCCTCCCAGTTCTGAAATGCCACTGCTTTAATCCCTGGTATGTTAATCCCAGTATCACTGCTAGGTTGTCAATATTCTGCTCTAGGGGAGAGAGCAGGTTGGAGGCCTCCAAACTACAAACATATCTGACATAGTCTTGGTGGTCTGATCCCGGTCCTAGTCTCTGGATAAAAAATGATATTTGAAAAGTACCTACCATCATTTCACTAACCATGATTCACTCCATATAGTTAAGCTGCCAATAAAATTTCCATTTTTAAAGAGGAAAACAAAGGATAACGTTTTCCACAGAGTTACATCCCCAGGATACGAAGAACTTATCTTTCCATTATCATGCTGGCTAGCTGCATTCCAGAAGTATTAATGATGGGAAGGCAGAGCTCCCCAAAGCATGCCGTATGACAACATTGCCTCAAGCCATTCTTTTGCTTTGCCTAATGACTTTGAGGCTGCAGTGTCATAATGAATATCTGGAGGATTTAGGGGCTCATTAGATTTAGTTCAACAAGGGTATTAATTTAATACTGATCAAAAAGAAAAGGAAGATTTCTTAGATGACAGCTACAATATAGTGGCTCAGCAGAAAGACTTCTGGTATGAGATGAAGTATGACTGATGACATTTCCTCTACCTAATATACTACTGTCCCATTGTAAGGACTGTACATTTCAGCATAATCCTTTGTTACATTTTTAACAGACTTTTTTGAAACAAGGGTCAATGGAGGGCATTATTATTGTCTGTATCCCCTATGTGTCCGTGCGCAAGGTTGTCTGTATGTGGCTTATTTTAATACTGCTACTCCTTTTACTATTATACTAGTGTAAAGTGTAACTTAGATTTGCTGCATCAAGAAATGATGTCTCTGAAGTCTACATATAAGGAACCCAACAGCCTTTCCAAACTTGCCACTTTTAAGACTTCATCAACACTTCACTTACTTCCATAATTAATAATGTTATTTTATTAATGTAAACACTTTCATATAATGAGTTTTGTGTGTTCTCTAAAAATATTTCTCACTTATGTTATGTTATATGTTATCTTATGTTATATGTCTTTAACATGTTTCAGATAGCAGTAACCATGCTGCATTTACATGTCTCAGACAGCAGTAGCCATGCTGGGCATTTAACAGCCTCCAATATCTATGGGCCTCTCACAAACACTGAAACATTGTGCTTCATATGCACAAAATGAAAGTCAGAACATGGAGAACATGGCAAAGAGGCATTCATATAAAGTCAGTGTTTTATGCAGGACAAGCCTTCAGCCCCCACCTCCCATGTGGACGCAGTAATCCTGCACCCCATTCTAACTCAAAAACTCCCCGGAATAATATCTTTCAGACCTAAGCCCCCTCAGAAAATCCCCATTCTACACTCAGAACTTGCTACTATAGATTGACCTCCCATATTCTCCCTTTCTGATACTAATATTGTCACTAGTAAACTGACAGACGTATTACACTGACTTCAGGACACTCAATTCTCAGTGATTTCAAGGACACTGCAAGATTCCAAAACTGAATGGCTCAGCAAAGAGCTTATATCCCTAAGGAATTTCCCTGGGAAATGTGGAAACATGACCTCACTCTGAATAACCTTGACCATTACAAAACTCTGAGGATCATGACCAAACAGGCCATCAGTAGACTAAAAAGCAAGTACATAACAATCTAAACAAACCTTCCTTCTTCATTCCCCTAAACATTTATGGCAGTAAGTTAACAAACTAACAGGAATATTCTTCCCAAGTAAATTATCCAGTCTAAGGTACATACTGTGCCTGTCTGCTAGTCTTACACCTTCTGACTTTCTCTGACAATTCTCAAGCCTTATCACATCCTCACCTACCCACAGCACAGCCACACAACAAAGAATGAAAGAGAGACTACCCCCAACAATTTCTTTCCACCCTTTTACTTCCCAAAACTTATCGTGAAGCAAATTGTAACCTTACTAGAACAGATTCATAGGAATCGTCATCTGGGCCTGACAATATCTGCCTTTAATTCTTGCACCAGTGCAGGATTTCCATTACAACCCCTCTTAAGCACATTTATAACCTCTGTCTAACCACTAATACTATGGCACATATTTGAAAATTATCTTTTTTTTTCAGACCAACACCAAAAGAAACCAAGCCCTCTTCTTTCAGTCACTCCTTCCCCATCTCTGTTTTACCCATCCTTGTTAATATTATTGAATAAATCATGCATATTCAACTTAGCAATTGTCTAAAACATAATACCTGCTCCCCATCAAACAGCATGCATTCTGGGTTAGCAGGAGCGCAATGGCTGCTCTATGGACCTTGACTGACAACAGCTTACCTAATATGGATAAAAGAAATCTTACTTGAGTTCTGTTCATTGACTTGTTTGGTGCCTTTAACATGATCAGCCATCCAGTTCTACTTCTCCATCTGCAAGATATCAGGGTCAACCCTGGTGCTAATGCATGATTCAAAGACTTTCTATACAACTGTTCATTCCAGTTAACAATAGGACCAAGTCTTTCCAACAGTTCCCTCATTCACCCCGGAGTCACACAGAGCTCCATTCTAGCACTTCTATTTTTAATCGTCATCAACAGACTTCCACTAGACCTTCCCCACTTACCACTACGTAATTATGCAGATGATATGGTCATCTATAGATCTGATCCCTCACATCATACAATTGAAAGTTAAATTCAAAAGGACCTTCTTCAGCTACAGCACTGGCTAAATTCCAGTAAACTATTGCTCAATGCCAAAAAAAAAAAAAATCCAAACCACACAGTCCTTTAATATCATTTATTGTGATAACTATCCCATGGAAACTAGCACCTCCTTTAGAAATTAGATATTTGGGGATATGGCTAGACCAATCACTAAACATCCATGAGCACATAAAAAAGCTAAGAACCAATATCAATATTCTACTCTTCTGGGCCAACAAAATATTTAATTTCCTCTCACATCCAGCAAGAACTGCTATAGGAAAAGGCATCTTCCTTGCGCAACTTAAATATGGTTTACTTTTGCTTGTGTCGGCTGCTGTAAAAACAATGCCACCCTTCACCCCCCCTCCAATAAAAAATGCTGATTCATAGCTCACTGTGGAATGAACACCACTACCTTAATCTTTCAAAGGCTGAGTGGCTTCTAGTACAGGCCAGGTCAAATGTTCTTCTTGGTTCCATACTCTTCAAAACATCAAACTTGACATCCCCTCCCTTCTGTCTTCCAAACATTTCACTGCCATTCAAACCTATAACATAGGAAGCCATACCAGATCTGGTCCCTCCCTACAAACCTCTTCTTTCAAACTGCAGCATACTAACCATTGCTTCTTTGTAATGCCTCCAAAACTAAGGCAGTCACTTCCTCCAGATTTAACTGATCACACAAAGTACTCCCTGTTCAGGCAACACTTCAAACAATATTTACTAAAATGGTTTGAATGCAACTTTTCTTATCAAGGACATGCCACATAAACTGATATCTCCAACTGTGTAGTACCTTTGCCTCCCATATACCTGATCCACCTGATTAACTCATTCATCCTAAACTGTGATTCAGCTTAGTAAACCATTATTGCTCTAAACCCTCTACATGTAGTATAATTCCCCTCCTTCATCTTACTGGCCTCTGTTAGCCTATCCTAACCTAACAACTACGTATCTCTGGCACTTCTACTTTTCCTATTTTAACCCCATTCTCCCTTTTTATTCCAGTTAGGTAAATGTCTATATGTAAATATAAATATATTTAGTTTGTTGGATTTTCTCTGTCTGTATTGTTTGTCAGATTGTCTGGGCTTACTCGTAAATGTAAACCTCTGCTATTTTATTACTGCACATTGCTTTGTTATATTATGATGTAACCTGGGGTGAGCCTCTAAGTGGTCCTTGTTTGATCAGTGTTCTGACACAGTAAACTAAATTAAATAAATAAATAGTCTAATATAAACACAAGGTTACCAGTATTCAGATAAACTGAAATACTTATTTTTTTCCATAAAAGAAGTATTTGCCTCTTTTTCCTAATGGGAATTTGGAGAAAAGTACTATTTTTGTAACACTTTGCTGAAATCTGTCCAACTCAAGCATTTTGTTTCAGCAGAAAAGTATTTGGTCAGTTCAAGAAACAGACATCAGTGTTTTTGCCAGTTCTTCTTTTGTGAAAATTGATGCAATATCTTCTTCTAAGGACAGGGGGGTTGTTCTACAATACCAATGTATTATGGTTTGGTTTATCACAATTAAAAATATCTTTATGTCCAGTGATATCACATCTCTAAAATTTCACAACAAATTTGGATTTTATTGTCTTTCATATGTTATGTTTGATATTTTAAAGCCATGTCTTATGCTGTTGGCTCTTTGCATAATTCCATCTTTCCTTAAATTGGTATAATGTTAGGGAAGTTCATATTAATGTCACATGGAAATGTGTTTTAAAAAATGTATTTATTGGCTGATAAATTGTTCTCAGGATTCAGAGAAACCATAGGCTGTAATATTTTTCCTCGAGTGTAAAGCATCCTTCTCAGCATTGTACACTACTGGACAGTCTGTTGCCAGGCAACCATCTCTGTTCTTGAACCAGAAAAACTGTGTTTTCCTCAGAGTGACACCATTGTTTATGATGCTTTCATCTTGTCCTAAAGAAGAGGTCACAACGGTTATTTTCCGTGTTTTGTCAATACTTAAAAGTCTTATGAAATAGATGCGTTCATTAGATGGAGTATTATTCTGTTTTCAGTTCATTGGGGAATTGAACTGGTACAGGATTATTCTATGAAGTATCATTTTGATTTCAGCATTTTGATGAGCAGGTGTTTTCCATAACACATCCGTCCATTCATTTATATCTCTATAACTGCAGCATTTTGGAGAATACAAGGAAGAATAGCATTCTCACCTGGCTGAATGGCTGTCACTTGTAAGTTACTGAAAAATAGTGTGAGGTAGTACACTTTTGTGTGGTAAATGTAGACGTAACACACACCAAGAGAAATGCCTGTAAAATGCTTGCAAAAAGAAAATGATCACAAATTATCATTAGGCACAAACTGTATCATATTTCATAGCCTGAGATGCTTTGGACGAAAACTAAAGTAATACTTAGACTGTGTAATGAAGTTATTTATTCAAATAACACTACTGACATCCTTACATTATGCACTTTGCTGGCAAGGCCAAGTCTGCAAGCTTGCTGGGAGAATGACATTAGGCTAGTGAGTCCAGTGCATTGTATGTTTACAAAAGTGTTAGGGAGTCAGGGTATAAAGAGATGGTTATGGTAGTGAAATATATGCACTTGAAGACAAGAAAGGGTAATATAACTAATCAAGTAAACAGGGCAGAGGTGGGGCTGAGACTATAACGAAAGAAGAATGAGGGGAAAATAGATATGTGTTGGGTAGAAAACTGGAGCTTTCAGACTTCCATATGGAAATACTTGTTTTACAGACTATGTCATGGACGTGAAATGCTTTGCCTGAACAAGTTGTGTGTGTGGGGTGTGACTGTCACTGTCTACAACTACAGATATAAGGTTTTGGCTGTTGAAGTAAAACAGCACTTAGCTGCAAAAATCAGACAGACTGAGTAGACGACAGGTTTTGCTTCTTAATGTATACTATTCTTATCACTAAAAATACATCAGAGGATTCATATTGAATATTTTTTGCTTTGCATAACCAGCATAATGCCTCATAGCAAGTTAATACATCACTGTTCTGTCAGCAGAATAGATGCACAGACAGGAGTAGACAGAATGGAATGGGACTTGGTTTAAATGCTGACAAGGGCAAAAGTAAGGCAGCTCAGATTTGTTATTAAGAAATGTAGATTATACAATGACTGGCCATTAGTATTCAAAAATGTGCACGCTGACTGGCCAACCCAACCAGTGTGCCTGCTGTAAATCCCACAATATACCAACGGAAAAAGGTCTGGTCACCAGGACTTCTTTCCGTTCGTATATTCCAAAGCTTTTTTTTTTTTTTCAACAAAAAAAAAATATATATAGTCCATACTCCGGACATACCCGAGAAGCAGCATGGAGTAAATACAAAGAAAATCAGGTACATTATTTAAAACTAAAGACACGTGCCTGATTTTCTTTACATTTCCTCCATACTGTCTTTTCTCCTAGCCCTAAACTAGCCCAAACTTTTTTTTTAATAATTTAAAAAAAAAAAAAAGAAAACAAAAACGGAACAAAGGAGACTTTCTTTTCTCCTTTGCTTCCCTTTCAAATCATTGATGTACTGGGTATGCATGAGAATGCAAATCCCATACGCATGTGCAGTACATCAAAACAACACAGCAGTATACCACCAGCAGTGGTAGAACAGTAATACACCATTATACAATGGCATTATTTAAGAAAAGTAAGTATTTTTTGCCTTAAATAATATAATTGTATAATAGCAATAACTGACTCCGTGGTTGTGGTATATGGACATTTACCCATGGTTGGCTTTATTTAATCACTCAGGCTTCGTCCTCATGATTAAACCATACCAACCATGGGTAAATCTTCAATATACCACACCACATCATCGGTTATTGCTTAATTAAGGCATTGTTAGAGGCAGTTTACACAGCAGGGAGGAAACTCCACTAATAGCAGTTTTAGAGACATGCTTCAACTATAAGTTGCAAATGGAAATCATTGTCAGAAGGAAGTAAGAAAATTAGCATAGGTCTGAAATGCAAAGACAGAAAAAGTTTTTAGTAAAATATATGAAATTATATTTCCTGTATATACACAACAGGTCTACTTTGCTTGGTCAAAAGCCCATATACTTCAATGTTGTTTTCATGAGAAGAAAATTAAGAAAACTGAAATCCTGAACCACAGTTTTTCCCAGGGCAAGTAAACACTTGTCCAACATGGGGAACCATGTCTTTTCCCCACCGTAGTGTGATCCCAGAATTGGTATATATAGTTAGGGGGTGTATGTGGGGGGCACAACTTCCCACAATGGGCAGCGTGGGGTGCGTAGCCCCCCACCTAGGTGGATTTCAGATACTATTGTGTGTTTTCATTGTTCTTATACTGAAACTGTTAGCAGAATGAATGCCAAGACAGGAGTAGACAGAATAAAATGAGACTTTGTTCAAATGCTGACAAGGACAAAAGTAAGGCAGCTCAGATTTGTTATTAATAACTGTAAAGTAAGGCATTATTAGAGAAAGAATTGTAAGACAGTTTATACAGCAGGGTGGAAACTCCAATAATAGCAGTTATAGAGAGATGCTTCAACTATAAGTTGCAAATGGAAAACCATAGTCAAAAGGAAGCAAGAAAATGAACATAGGTCTAAAACGCAAAGACAGAAGTTTTTTTAGTAAAATGTGTCAAATTATATTTCCTATGTATACATAACAGGTCTACTTTGCTTGGTCAAAAGCCCATATAATCGAATATTATTTCTGTGAGATGAAAATAATGAAAACTGAAATCCTGAACCGTGTAGTATTTCCCCAGGGCACATAAACACTTGTCCAGCATGGGGAAATATGCCTTTTTCCCCACTGTAATGCAATCCCGGAGTTGGCATATATAGTTAGGGGGGTGTGGGGCACAGCCCCCACATTGAGGGGTGTGGGGTGTATAGCCTCCACCTAAGTGGGTTTCAGATACTACTGTGTGTTTTTGTAGTGTTGGGCAAGTCTTTACGTGCCCTGGGAAAAATGCGTGGTTTGGGATTTTAGTTTTCGTTATTTTTGTCTCGTGAAAATAACATTCAGCATACTTCTCAACTGTACAGATTTTCACAGAATGTCCAGATTTTTGGCTCATATTTTTGGTCTGTTTCTCATAAAATTGTGGTTTTCTGGCAAATCATTGGCAAATCATGGAGAGGTGAAGTCATAAAATAAAGACAGACATTTGAGTTTCAGACTTCATACTCTTCAGAAAATTCATGCTAATGCAAAACCTGTTATTCTATCCACTTTCTACGTTTGTAAGAGCAACATTTAAAAAGTGCCCATATTTTTAGGCCTCTGTCCCCACATTTCTTATGACTTTGTCCAGATTTCTTAATCTAAGAGATTGAGATGCATGTGTTCAAGTATTTGGGCTTTAGAGCATGCAAATTAGATCCAATAAAAACACCAGCCTGGTGGCTCAAATGAATAAATCCCTGACTGTGGCTGAGGCAAACAGTGTTCAATTGTCTGCTTGGGTATCTGATGACACTGACAGGGAGTATAGACATGCCTAGCCTAGGAGAAAGGAATTGTATATTGTGGGTATTATTCATCAAACAATGTTGAAGCCTGTAGCTTGAAATGAAGAGAGCCCAGGAAAGGTGTGATGGCTAGGGAGAAGGTGTCACCCCATGGCTTCAGAAGCTGAAAGACATCTACATGCAGAAGGGATGCATATGACACCATTCGGATACTCTGACAACTTCCAACTCTGCTCTAACTCCCACAGTCATGCCTATTTCCCCTTCCCGGTTAACTTGTGATGGCTTCATCCAGGTATAGTGGCATCCACCTGCTTTCCCACTCTTGGTCTCTTCTATCAAGGTTTCCCCAGGCAAGAAACAGTACTGACAGCAGAGATTTGGAACAATAGAAGCAGAAGTCATGCAGCTGATGGTCAGCTGGGGGCAAGTTTAGTGGGCAAAAAATACATATTAACAAGGTAAAAACTGTTCAAAGATATGTTAAGAACATAGTAGAATGTTTGTCCTATATAACGTATGTGGAAATGTTATTAGAACTTAAGGTGCATACTAGAAATAAGAAAGATTTCATGCTTGTGGAAATAAATTAATAGAATCAACAAAACCAGGGGGGAAGTGTCTTCAAGAGTAGAAAATTCATATAAACAAGTTAGTACAATTTGAAAATAGAGTGGGAAAACCACAAGGAAGATTTATAGATACTGGGCAGGATTCACGAAGCCTCCGTGTAAGAATTATAAGTCTTACACGGAGGCTGCAGTTAAATGGAGTGATGTCAGCATGCTCTGCATATTCATAAGAGCATGCTGAATCACACCTAAGGCTAACACGGTCCGTGGAAGACAGTAGGGGGCATGTCCGTAGGCTGAGCCCTGCAAGCGGACACGCCCCCAGAAGAGCAAAAGTGCCCAAAGTAAACACCCACGACAGAGGCCATGGAAATGTGAATAAACACAACACAACACATGCCCCCACAGACACTATGAACATAAAATATATAAATGAACATGTTATATATTTTTTTAAATCGTAAAGATGTTTGCCCGTGAGTGCGCTCGTTTGAGCGGCGTGCCGTAACAGCCACAGTTAGCAGTCAGTGGAAAAGCATATAAGAACTAAATATGCAAAGTAAGCCAAGAAGCAATAGCGTACTGGTAGAGACGTCGGCTAAAGAGCAGGCATCCATGGTTCGAGCCCCCACAACCTCAAATTTTATTTTTAGTAAAATAAGCACGAAACAAGTCCCTGACAAATATGTACACATATAAAATCATATTTTATGTAAAATGTAATGAAATAGTCCATTTATTTTGAAGAAATGTGAGATAAAACAATAAAAAATGTGAGATGTTCCTATAGCTGAGCTACAGTTTAACAAGGTGAGTGCATCTGCCCATAGGTGAGCAGTGGTTTAACAGGGGCAAAATGAGTGCCCGTAAGTGAGCAATGGTTCAACAGGTGCAAAATGAGTGCCCGTAGGTGAGCCATGGTCTAACACGCTGAAATTGTGTGCCCCTAGCTGAGCTGAGCGTAATATGCGTGCTGACAGCCAAATGAAGCGTAAACCAGCGTAACCCGTTTGTGCAGAGCTGCGCACCGCGCAAACAAGCTAACCGATGGGCAACGTTGAGCAAGCTGTAACAAAACTGCCTTTACACAGACACACCCCCTAGCCTGTCTAGACAGTCATAAAAAATATAAAAGCAGTGGCCAGGTTCGAACCCAGGATACCATGCACCATAGTCAAGGTACTGAACCACTAAGCCATGACAGCTGTACTTAGTAATGCAGTAATAGCAAATATATAGGAATGCATAGAAAGTGGAGCATGACAAAGCAGGTTTTGTGAAGTTGATACAATTCCAAAATGGCCAATCACAGATAAGTGCGGGAAAAATGGCATATATAAGCCCCATAGGCGGGAATACACAGCATAAACGATTGTAGAATTGACTTGCAGCCAGAATGTCAGGAGTAGGAGAGGGTAGTTGCTTTTGAGCACAGAGGTGGGGCATTGAGGAGTCCAGATACATGGTCTGGCTCCTAGTCCACAATCATGAGGCCCAACTCATGCAGGGCCAGGTCCTGTGGGGAGCATATAGGGCTGAGGCATGGGACCAGTTGGCTCATGATCTCACCAGTGCCACGGGGATTCCAAGGACAGGTGAGCAGGGCCATCACCACCATGCGGACCTGAAGAGATGCAAGCAGGACCAATTGAACATTTGGATCCAGGAGGCCCGGCAAATGCCCAACGCCCCACTACTGAGTACGTTACATTTAATTATGTATGTAAGAAATTAAATTAGCTGATATTATGGAGATGTGTATTCCAATATTACTTCATTTATATTACAGCTGCAGGTGTCCGTTCTGTGAACCTCAGAGCCTATGGTGATAGGCTGGTGAGGATGTGCCACCAGGCAGGTCAGTAATCCACTCCCAGTAACTGTAAAGAAATATAAAAGTATGACAGTTAGCAAAAGAGTGCAGTGTAGTCACTAAGTAATAAAATGTGCAAGTAACAGTGTAAGAGTGTTTGCAAGTATTGCTTGATTACAAAAGTGTGTTGCAGTCTGTAATCCAAACAGAAAAATGAAAATGTCTGAAATAAAGTCTAAAATAAAGATGCCCCACCTGTAATATAATAGTACTCAACCTACAGCAGGCTGAAAAGTACAGCTGCAGAAGATGAGCAAATCACGTGTGAAATATATCCCTGTTGAAATACTGAAACATGACAGAAGTGAGACTGCTGGAAAGGATTGTAATAACTACAGGTAAAACATGTCAATAAAGCCTAGAAGTAAGTACCATCCTGAATAGTAAAATGAAAACAAGTGAGAGAGTGTGAGAAAGAGTTATGAATCCACCAATAAAGTAGTAATAACCCCTGAATAAAGTATACTGCAGTCAGTACAGAATGAAATGAATGTGACAAGTAGAACCAAACTTTGTATCCCAAAATCTGGATATGTTGCTCTCAGTCTGCAATATGCAGATAGTATGATTGTCTGAAATATCAAACATCCACAGTTGTCGATAGCTATATATAGCAAATGTAGCAGGATGATGTAGCTGAACAAAGCCAGATATGAATGTGTATGAATAACAATAAAATGTATATTGATGTAGCAGTAACAGTCCTATCACCAAATTGAAGTAGTTATCATATAGGAAACTGTAGTTAGAACAGTAGTGTGTATATATCTGTAGCTATTAGAAATGTACAGCATATGTATTGGTATTCGAAGGTGTTAATAATATTTTCTTCACTCCACCCTATAACCACATATAATCCATTCCACGTGAAATTGGTATGTGCAATCACAATTAACACTCCTGGACATTTGTCCTGTTGGGTCATAAATATTTGCATGTACGTTGATGCATCTGCCCTGTTCATACATCCAAACCTGATGGCCTGTTGCCATCAATCAACCCTGCATGTTGTTGGACTGTGTATTGCTGTTCAAATTATGCATGTGTTATGCTCGCTGTTCAATGGTGTGAATATCTGGGTGCTTGGTTAATGGGAATACTAATGCATGCTGTTACAACTAATTGTGAATGGTATTGTATGTTACTAACCCAAACTGTCATGACATAATGCAAAACATAGGACGATAGGGAAGGCGGGTTCCAGCGGACCCACCTCTCCCACCTCAGCTGGCAAGTGCACCTGGCACTAGTGCCCAGTCTGGACCCTCCTCCGGTGGCCCTGTGCCACCTGCAGGTGGAAGTGCTGCAGGGGATGGGGCCTGTCCTCCCTCTGCAAGAGTGGCCGGAGGAGAACCACCACTCACCCTCCATAGCGTCCGGACTGTGGTGCGTAGGGAGATCCAGGACTCTGTTCTTGGGCCCCTACGCCAGCTTGAGGCACAGGTGGCACAACTTACGGGCATGCCTGTTGCCCGGCCTACACAGCCCCCAGCACAGCCCCATCCTGGGCAGTGAAGGAACAGTGGCAACTGCCCATGCGTGGGGATATCAGTTCCATTGTTGCCATCTGTGGGCTCATGGGCTCTGGATATCCAAACATCTGTCCCCGTCAATTGTGTAACCCCCCCACACGTGTCATACACCGCCCCTGTATGCGTCTTGTTTGTCTTGTCTGTTGACCTACCCAACCTACCTCCCCAGCTATACCGACATCCTTCACCTGACATATCACTCTCACCTGAAAAAAAAAGGGCACTCTGTACCCACAAAAAAATTATGCACAATGCATAGCTGCCCATTCTGCACATATGTCTGCTGGACATGGAAACTATCAATTACAGTTGGCTGTACAACAAGTATTATTGTTGTCCTGACAACTCTCTCAAGGGTGGAAGGTTTCAAATGTCACACCAAATTACATACATATGCACAGCTGTTGCTGATGAAGAAATGGGCAGCTATGGGCCTTACCTACATCCCTCCTGCAAAACCCGAGCTTGTTTCCCTACTGTCTTACCCTCTTTGTGACCCCTTTTTCACCACCTTCCTGTCTCCCCATTTTCATTTCTTTCAAAGAAATTAGCGCGGGTGTGCGCAAGAGTAAGCACTTTTAAGCAGTTGTAAGCGGGTGTGCGTGGAGCTGAACACCAGTGCGCATGCGTGAGCTCCGTGCAACCCAGCGCTAACCCGGTTACAACTGCTTAAAAGTGCCTTAGTCACTCTAATTGACAGGTCCAGTAGGCAGTTCAAAAGCAAAATAAAATCCCACTGTCGGTCCCGAACCCAGGACCTTGGAAACAGTAGTCTGCATGACTTACCACTAAGTCATGACTGTTATACAAGAACATTGTGCTAAAATAAATATATCATGTAATAGTAGGAATGAATGTAAAGGGAATATACGATGTGTAGTATACAAAGCATGTCATGTATAGTTACTGTCAAATCTAGTGGATATCTATGATAGTAGTGTGTGAACAGAAACAGCCATGCTAGTTGGTAGCTAGTAGGTAATAATGTCACTGTAGCACCTTGCAAGCCACACACATACTCACAGCAGGATAATCACTGCCCATACCCCACAACCTGTTACAGGAACACATCTGGACCAAGTAATAAAATATGTGAAGCAAAGGGCCAAAACCAGGGACACATTACAAATAATGTTACAACAAACTTAGACAGTTCAGAGAGTAACAGGTTCTGCATTTTGTGGGATGTTTGGAAGGGTATGAAGTCTGAAACTTAAATGTTTGTCACTATATTCTGACTTGAGCCCAGAGTGATTTGCCAGAAAAAGCTGTGCATGAGATATTGACCAAAATATGAGGCAGAAATGTGGACAACCTGCAAATATTTGTACACATGAGAGGTCTGACACCACCATATTTGAATAGTTAAGAGCCTAGACATAGCAACAGTGACTGAGTTACAGGGATGCCCCACAGACTCCATGTGAAATGTACAAACAGTAGGCAGAAAGGTGTTACAACACATGCAATGGTAACTATGAAGTCCTGAAAGTATGCACCACTTGCATGGCAGAAAAAGTGTAGTAATACATATGCTCATGCTATCCTGCAGTCACAATGGCAGCATACCAGACAATTTAATGGGTGTACCCCACTGATATGTACCATTCCATGAGGCAGATAACAGATGCACCTGAGAGTCTCTGGGGCCTGCTCAGCAGCATTCTCAAATACCCTAATAGATGTCAAGGCCCACACCATGGCCAGACCACACTGCATGCTGTAACACCCTAGCAGATATAGCAAGCATTCCAAGGTGTGAATGTACATGGAAAATAGGAAAGCCACAGCAGCACACTACAGTCAGGACATCTAGCAGGCATACAAGTAGTGACTGTAAAGGGCAAATATTGAAGCCATAGCAACAAAGTGCAAGAGCCACTGTTATACACCAGTTACACCACATGTCCCACAGGAAAGCACACACACACACATTAACAGTAGTAGTAGTAGTCGTAGGTGTCAGTGTACATACACAGTTAGTAAAGGAAACTGGAGAAATGAATGGAGAAATGTTAAACTACAACACAGCTGGAAATATGAGAGAGATACCAACCTTTACACTCACAGAACATTGTCCACAGCATACCAGCATGGCCCCTGCCCTTAAAATCTGAAAGGGCTACGCCTATCTCACATACCTTTTTATAGCACTGTTCTGAAATCACAGTGAGAACTGCAATCAGTACACAACTGGCTGCATGCAATTAGCAAATGCTGGCTAACAATTGGTGCAGAGGCCATCACATGGACATATGCAGATACCTACAAAAGCATGCTGTACTCCCAGTCCTCACATGCAATACTTTCATTGCATCCTGAGGAGGAAGTGAGAGACAGAGAGAGAGACAGAGACAGAGACAGAGAAAAACAAAATTAAACATACACAAACAAAACTGTTCAGGAAAAGCCACCTGAAAGCTGACAACTGGCAAGTGGAGCAGCAGGACACAAAACCAGATGGCAACACAAGCAGCTGTGACAAACACAGGTAATGTAAAGTAATACTATAAAGGTCTACATACTGTGAACCCTCCATATGTGTCATTGGTCTGTATCCATATGTATATGAAGATGTGCAAAGGGCAGGGGACATACAGCAACTATCAGTGAAGGCTGTACATACATTTGTATGTGAGAGCATCTATGTGCACATATCACTGTAGGTTGAATGTAGGTTGTAGTGCAATGTACAAAGTAGGTTTCACAGTTATGTATGTTTAGCAGTATGTTAGTGTGTGTATACAGTATGGTAAAGAAACATGTTGATATACCTATCTATCATATGGATACGTATGTATGTCAAAATATGTATGTATGTATATATATATATATATATATATATATATATATATATATATATATATATAATATGCATATATGTATACATACATAGAGAGAGATGTAGGAATACATAGACAGATGTAGATAGATAGAATATGTACAAACATATATATGTAATACACACATACAGATATAGATATATGTAGATACATATACATAGACAGACAGATTTGACTATCTACAGGTATGACTGTATATGACGACCTCAACACCCCCTGTCCCACCCCCTCTGTCACTCTCACCCCCTCTCTGTCACACACACCCTCTCCATATCTATAGCAATATATGTACATCAATATATATATGTGTATATGTATACAGACATATATATATATATATATATATATATATATATATATATATATATATATAGACATATCTATATACATATATATATATATATATATAGAGAGAGAGAGAGAGAGAGAGATGTATATATATTCTGAGTGAGGCACATGTATACAGATGTATTGCAACAGGTGCCTGATGACAAAGGCATGGAGTGAACACCAGTGTCAAAACTGGAGGACCATACCCCATTTCAAATCACCTACACCAGTAACCACCAGATATGTGATTGGCTGCCCACCACTGCATGTGTCGGGGGTGAACAGGGTCATAAATGTGTACAATAGTCCCCCCAATGATATTCACAGTGGCACACTATTCCTGGAATACCTGCACATGGTATGTGGCAGCAGACATGGTGTGTCAGCTATGGACATGTAGGTCAGTGTACCCCTCCACACCACATAATGGCTGCCATGTTATGTACCTCACATGACAGCTACAGATATGGAGAAGGACACAGTGACATGTACAACACTGTGACAATGCACTCAAACACATTACCAATGCACAGTGACTGACAACACCACAGAGTACATACATACTACCCACATAGAGGTTACCACTCCTGGATTTACATACTTAAGTCACACCCATGACAGATGTCCAACAACCATAGTAACACCTCACACCATCCACAACCTAAATGACTGCTGTGTGTCGTCCGTGCCACTGCAATAGAGAGCACATGTGGAGGTAAAGGTTCCTACCCACAGATAAGACATTTCCTGCAATAAACCACACAGTGTTAAGAAGCAAGACTCCCCATGAGTACATGTCACGCATACTGCTGCTGAATGTTAGTCAGATAGGTAATATGCCATATGAGTCACCCTGTGTATCTGTTTGACAGCAGCAGGTACCATCACGCCACATGTGTCACAATGGTCAGGGTAGCAGAACAGTATGCTGCTGTAGTCCCAAGGGCAATAGCATATTGTATAGTATTGTATTGTAATGTATTGTATTGTGTTGTATTGTATTGGTATGTTGAGGTGCCTCCTTCGTGGAGTGGAACCACTGCTGCTGTGCGGCAGTGTACAGGTACATATCCTGTAGTCAGGCTAGTGTTACATAGCACTTCTATATGTGTGTTTAGCTCCTGTCGGAGTTCATGTAGCATGCAAACGTGGATACCATCAGGTCCCATTCATGTTGTGTATTCTGCTTTCCTGAGGGCGGCTCTCACCTGGACATCTGTGATGACAGGGAGGTTACATTCAGCTGGGATAACTATGTCTGATTTTGGGGGAGAGGAGGGGTGAAACCTGCACTGAACCTGTCTGCCACAATGTTGTCAATATCTGTGGTTTCAGTGAATTATTTGTTGTTGTGTACTAACTATGAGCATAGTGGAGGGATTCTGACCAAGTTGCTAACATAACTGAAGAAGGCCTTGTGGTTATCTGTAGTGTCCCTCTTGATTTCCCTCTCAAAGTTGCCCATGGATGTTTGTATGAGGGAAAATAGATCCTTACTAGTGCTGCTCAGGCATGCCTTCCCTTTATGGAATTATGCTCTGTCTTGCAGTAGCTTCCATGTTTTGTAATACAATCTGTCTATGGCTGGGGTCCACCAGACAGGATGCTGTCCCTTTGTGGAGAGTGTCTTGGTCATATATGGGATTGCATGATCCATGCATTCTCGAGATGTCTGTAGAAAGCATTTGTGAAGGGGTCAGCATCGTGGGTTGTGTCTTCCACTGGTCCAGTGGGCTGAAAGGATACCATGTCACTGTTACAAAGTGTAAAGTTTGCATTTGCAATGTTATTCACTATAGTCATTTGTGCTGGTGGTGGAGGTGGGGTGGGATATGTATATCCAGGGCAATTAGTTTGTGGTCAGCTCACAGTAGTTGATGATGTAGCCCATACAGTACCTAGATACAAACCCCCAGAGTGAGGAGGTGCTCTGGACCTGAATCAGTGTTCTGACTGCTGGGGTTTGGTAGTATGTCGTATGGAGTGTGCCAGGTACTGTTGCACAGTTGCTGGCTGAGCACTGATACCTGGCCATTTACATGTGTATCCACCAATAGACAGACAGATGCTATATATGTGAGATATGTCATATCATAACAGTCGAGTAGCATGTGTAGTATGTGTGCCAAATTCTGCTGACATATATTTTTGATATCAGGTTATTAACTTTTTCAGGCACATGGCTCACCCTCGAAATCCAGCTTACTCCGCAGCTGAGGATGAGGAGATACACCAGAGCCTGGTGCGGGATTATGCAATACTCTTTTCCCGCACCAGCCAGAATCAGCAGGAGAGGGCTGCACTGTGGCAAGACCTGGTCCGTTGGGTAAATGACATAGGCACGCATAATAGGACATATGAGCAGGTACGACATCACTGCAGTGATTTAATCAGAAATGACCGTCAGCGTGCATCGGATATTCACAGGCAACAGGTCGCCACAGGTGGTGGGGTGGCTACACATCCCCTACTCACCAGACTGGAGGGACTACTCATGAGTGTAGTGGCTCCAGTCCCCCAACAACAACAACAGCAGCAGACATGCATTATGATGGAGGCTGGAGCCACGCAGCAGCAAGACTATGAGCATGCAGGTAATATGCCATATATATAGTTGACTGTTGTGTACACTGGTAGTTAATGCATGTGTGAGGTGTGTCCTTAGTTTGTAGCTGTCATCATAGTATTTAATGTGCAAGTGTGATATCCTCAACATCAGCAGCTGACCTGTGAAAGGCGACTGTTGTACTACTGACCTGTATCATACTCAGTAACAATGGCACAGCTGTGCCCACTGACATTAGTTTCCTCACTTCTGCAGGTCCCTCCGGTGTAACAGCAAAGCAGCCTATCCATGCTAGTGAGTGTATATTAACAATACCTTTAATAGTCTTGATAGTAATAGTAATATTATGCTCACTTAGTAGTGCTCTGTGTATGCATGCAGGTGTGTCTGTGTCTGTGTGTTGATATCTCACATACTGAGTAGTGTGCAACTGTGTGCAACTGTGTGCAACTGTGTGCATGTGTACTTGTGCATGTGTGCACGTGTGCACGTGTGCATGTGTGCATGTGTGCACCTGTGAATGTGTGCATGTGTGCACGTGTGCACGTGCGCACATGTGCACATGTGCACGTGTGCATGTGTGCATGTGTGCATGCATGCATGTGTGCACGTGCACATGTGCGCATGTGTGCATGTGTGCATGTGTGCACATGTGCATGTGTGCATGTGTGCACGTGCGCATGTGTGCATGTGTACATGTGTGCATGTGTGCATGTGTGCACCTGTGCATGTGTGCACATGTGCATGTCTGGACCTGTGCAAGTGTGGATGTGTGCATCACTGGTAATATTGTGTAGACATTGTAAACTGTGTTTCCTGTTTCCCTCCCACAGGTTCTGGTGCTGCTCTGGTGTCATGCAGCAGGGAACCTGAATCAGGTGCCATGTGTACTGATAATGATGACATCTGTGTAATGGCACAGGAAGGTATGCCAGGGTCCATCATTGGTCAGCCGATTGACAGTACACAGCTGTCAACCCCATCAATGCGCACAGTTATCCTGCCAATACACCCTTTGTCATCAATGTCCCTAGGTGATGGACAGCATACAGTGGGCATTGACCAGGGTAATGTGGTATCTGTGGCACATGCCTCCCCACACAGCAGCCATGGGCATGGCCCTGAGATGGTACCACACAGACAGATGTCCAGGGGTTCTCGTGGGAGCATCCGTGGGTGTACTGCCCCTGTCAGACATGCCCACAGAGGTCTTACAACCTCAGCTATGTTTCGGGCTGTCATGCAGGCACAGTCACATATGGAACGGTACACCAGACAGGGTCTGAGGGAGCTGACAGCATGTCGCACAGCCATGACTGGCAGTATGCGTGACATTGTGGCTGCCATCCGTAATTTCACCAATGTCATAGACAGACGTCATGGGGACATATTAGACTGGTTCCACAACTACATGTCCATGAGCCAGGGCGATGGTGGATGGTTGAAGCGTCGATGTGGGAGTATGCCAGCAACAGCAGCAGCTGGTAGTCATCATGCTGGATCTGTGCTGTCATCAGACCACCCCAGGAGACCACGTGCACATGGCTCTGGCCAGGCCCAACAGGGATCTGTGTCCAGTCAATGAACACCTGCTTCTGATGACAGTACCCAGTCTGGGTTGGTACCAGATATGGTCCGTAGCACCTTTGCAAGGCACAGGTACCGTGTCCGTGGCCAGAGACACTGATCTGTATGACCTGGCAGGTACAGTCTGTGGCTGTCCACAAACACCAGTATATGGCAGCCATGAGGTGGAACTGTGTGCATCCATACACACATGCGAATTGACAACACCTAGGGCTACCGCATACATGCACACACTGCATCAACATTGCCCCACCTTGAACTGCTGTCCCTCACCAACACACATACACATACATGTCAATTGGTGGTATCGGTGGCTGACTCAGGCATACCAAGTTCACACCCTGTGCATATGATGAAACTGTGCCACCTCCTGCAATCTGTAACATCAGTGCAGGTACAGGTTAACATGTTGCTGATGCACAGGATGACTACATAGATGTGTAGTAATAGTATCATGTTGTTAACAGTACTGTGTGCTGAAATAATTGTGGGTATATCACAGCATGCCTGATGCAGTAAGGGTATGATTGTCATGTACTGTTGTCTACACCCATGGTAAGTACCATAGTGTATCATCTGCACATGTTGGCACACTGGTGGTAAGGATGTCAACAGAAGGCTACATACATAGGTAGCACAGGGGATAAGGTAATGAAAATATTAATACGCAATGATGGACATGTAAACTGCAAGTGGCATGTTGCCCACACTGGACTCTGCAATGTGAATGTTTGAGGATGTTGATATGTGTGCAGTACTACACGACTGGTACAGGACACACAGGAGCACCCTAGCACTGCAAGCTCACATATCATACCATGCTAGACAGCCCCAACACACAAAACTAACTGTCACAGGAGGGAGAGTCCCCATACATGTCAGGGATACTGTGGTGGCAGGCCAGGTAGCATACATCCTACTAAGTATGGAACCACTGAGTGAAGGCTCAGTGTCTGTTATTTGACATGTGTATTACTGCAGGTATGAGCACATGGGTTTCCATCCAGTTATTGTACATCCTGATGGTACGTGGTCTGTACACTTGTGTGCGCTGAGACTGGACCCTAGCCATCTAACCTGTGTAATTCCATGTACATGTGCATAGTGCCTGCATATTTGCAGTGTTACCTACTGGAAGTCTTACAGCTTGTTTGTTGTACAATGGACTACATGCAGCCCTGCTTACTGTAGCTTTGTTTGCATGCATGTTTCCTTGCAATTACCCTGGAATACTGATCCCACCTGCAATGCATAGTTACAGAGCTTCTGTGGACTCCTAGTGACATCTGCATAGCTTACTATAAGTATGTCCATGTCTCACTTGACAGAACATCACTGTTTGTCCTGTTCACATGTACGTTGCCTGTGACACATTGCATATGACTTACCTGGCATTTGTCCACGTGAGCAGTCATATATGCCACTGCTAACTAATCACAGGCACTACACCCTCACATACTCATCTTCTGTTGAACCACCTGCTTCGCTAGGGACGGCTTGCACCTGTCAGCCCTGGGCTTTCGGATATTGGCAAAGGCTCTTGCTACCCCCATAGTGCCTTTGTTAGGCAAGGCTCAAATGACAAACCCACCTTCATAGGTATCACAAGGGATAAGAAACTAAGAGTAATGCTACTCAATGCCAGAAGACTGAACCTCAAGATGCATGCACTCGAAACTCTCCTTAGCATGGAGAACATCGATATCTGTGCAGTAACAGATACCTGGTTCAGGGCTACTGAGAGCACCCCAGCACTACCAGGTTATACCTCATACCATGCTTTTCAGCCCCAAAACTTGGACCGAACCACAAAAGGAGGGGGAGTATTGATATTCATCAAAGATACCCACACCTCCAGGTTGGTGGCAAACACCAAGCATCAGAGACTATCCATGTGCAACTAACAATGGGTAAAACTGCCTTCCAGGTTATAGCCTGCTACAGACCACCCTCCCAAACCCAAGAACCGCACTCGGCCTTCCTGAGAACAGTGGAAAATATGAAGGTCTCTCCAACCACCATTATATTGGGTGACTTCAACTACCCAAACATAGACTGGGAGCATGACTCTAGCTCCACCACCCTAGCCCAAAGATTCCTAGAATATATGAACTCAAATGCTATGGAACAACTTGTTACCACTCCCACAAGAAGGGAAAACATACTGGACTTGATCATCACCAACATGGGGACTCTATGCTCCAGACCAGAAGTGTATCCCTCACTGGTAAGATCAGACCATAAACTAATACCCCTGGATATTCACATACCGACCTCACCCCCTGCCCAGAAAACCACAGTGAACAACTTCTCTAAAGCAAATTCACACTCTTCAAAACTGAGGTGGAAACCTTCAAAGCCCCTGGGCCTGTGGAAAATACGGACCAGACCGCAGATTCCTCTATAAACGCATTCTATGGACACCTTCAGGAATGCATGGATCATGCGATCCCAAATAAAACCAAGACCCAATCCTCCAAAGGCAGACGTCCTGTCTGGTGGACCCCAGCCATAAACAAACTATACAATAGAAGGAGGAAGCTACTAAATGATACAGCAAAATCCCAAAATGGGAAGGCATTACTGATCAGTATTAGCAAAAAACTATGGGCACTCATAAGATTGTCTAAGGCCAGCTTCGAGAGAAAATTGCACAGGACACTAAGGATAATCACAAGGCTTTCTTTAGTTATGTTAGGAACCTGGGTGGTAATTCCCAGATATGCTCAGAGGTAGTCCAAAATGTCAATAGAAACACCAAACCCACAGACATTGCCAACATCCTAGCTGACAGGTTGTGTGCAAACTTCTCCCCCCCTCCACACCGAAAGGGCAAATATTTATCCCAGCAGAGTGCTGCTCCCCTGACATCTCAGATGCTCAGGTAAGAGCTGCCCTCTCCAAAGCAATAAACACTGCATCAATGGGACCAGACAGTGTCCCGGCCTGTGTCCTACATGAACTCCAAGAAGAGCTACACCCAAACATAAAACTACTGTTCAATAACAGCCTTACTACAGGATATGTGGCCAAAGAGTGGCATACAGCAACAGTGGTCCCTCTACAGAAAGGTGGTGCCTCAATGGATCCTGGACACTATCGCCCCATAAGCCTGACTAGCTTGGTCTGCAAAGCTATGGAAAGGATCATCATGGACCTCATAAATAAAGATGTTGGGGACCTACAGACACTGGATCATACCCAGTTCGGCTTTGTTAAGGGCAGATCCTGCCTCTCAAACCTGATTGATTTCTTTGAAACAGTCACCAAGGCCATTGACGAGGGGAAGGTGGTCCACACAGCCTATCTGGACCTCGCAAAAGCCTTCGATACAATACCCCACTCAGGCATTCTAGAGAAGCTCACCAGCTTAAATATCAACCCCTATGTCACTAAATGGATTGCACACTGGCTCAAGGAGAGAACCTACATGGTTAGAATTGCTGGAGCCATGCCAGACTCCAAACCAGTTACAAGTGGTGTCCCACAAGGCTCAGTCCTGGGACCTCTCTTGTTCGGTATATATTTCTCGGAGGTACAGGCCAACACGGAAGGACTGTGGCTGACCAAATTCGCAGATGACTGCAAACTGGCCGCCATAATCGACTCTCCAGCTGACACAAGCATCCTCCAAAAGGGCCTCATAGAAACAGACAACTTGTGCCAGAGCCATGGCCTCAAGCTGAATGCCAAAAAGTGTATAGTCATCCCCTTTGGCAAAAACAAAGTGCCCACAAATTACCACATAGGTGGTAATCCATTAAGTACAGAAGAAGTAATTAGGGACCTGGGGACCCAAGTTGATAGCAATCTCTCATTTGACAACCACGTGGCCAAAGTGGTTAGAAAAACATTTTATATAGCCCACCTCATCATGAAGGGATTCACATCTAGATCAGGGGAGGACATCGTGCCTCTTTACTCATCCCTCATCAGGCCCATAATTGAGTACAATGCCCCTTTTTGGATGTACCTTACCAGACACCTGCAGCAACTGGAAAGACCCCAAAAGTACCTCACCAAGAGGATCAAAGGGCTCAAACAGATGCCATATGCTGACCGGTTAAAGAAACTCCAGTTCTACTCAGTGGCATACCGCCTGTTCAGAGGCGATCTGTGCCTGATGTATAAAGCCATGTCAAACCCGGAATTAATGGGCATGCTGCACCTCAGAATATCAAAATCCCATCGAGCTACACGCTCGAGAGACTTGAACCTCAGCACTGAAATATATAGGACATGCTGGAGGGACAGATTCATAACCCAGAGGCTCCCTTCACTCTGGAATAAAATCCCAGTCCAGGTTAGGCAGAGTCCCTCATTGACTCTCTTCAAGAGGAATCTTGATGAGTGAATGGGACATCATAGGTTTACCCTGGGTATCACTTCTGTGTCACTGTTAGACAGAGGCACAGTATACTAACCTCAAAAAAGGGCATAGCAAGATAAATTTACAATGGATGGCGACAGCAAAACACATTCTGGCTAGGTTTATAAATGCCCTAGGGCAGATAGCCTAGTATGAACCTATGAACCTATGTACCTTGTTCCCCATTGGCCCTAGGTGCTGTTAATCACCATGGCAATCACAATACTATGGTAGCATGTGCAAAGGTCAGTTGTCAGTCACCTCTATGGTACAGTTGTGGAATATGTGGGTCATGTGACAGTCACAGCTGCCACATGTACACAGTCTACCCTCTCCCCTACACATGGACGTACAATACATGTATGAGATGGAACCACATAGCCAAACTGGGGACTAAGCACTCTGAACCCAGTACTGGCATAAACTGTCAGGTGGCATGAAATACTACAGTGACTACAATACCAGTCTGATGTAGACCTACACTGACAGCAATACAAGCATGTGAACACATGGGCAATTCGTGGAGCCTAAGAATAGCATCCTGCCTGAGTGGCAGACACCTCTGCAGCTGGCACACAGGCATACATTATGCCAGAGCACATCACGCATAACACATAGCACACAAATCCTGTGTGCCAAACAGTCACAGCCTGTATGGCTAGACAACACACCTGCTACAGTTGTGTTACGTATCTTTATTGTCCGGTACAGTGAGGTCACACTCACCAGGCTGGACAAGGTGAAGGTCACAGTGATATGCCCGTGGGGCACTATGGTCCACCACATAACACAAGCATACAGGTCAGTCAGAGGCATGGACACATATGACTCAGTCATTGTTCATGCCACTATGGCTGACCTGTGATGTACCTCCCTGGACTACATGATAGGGAACATGGAAGGGCTCTCTGAGCATGTGGCACAGGCTGGTATGACCCTGACCTTGGTTGACATCATACCCTCACCAGGAATGCTGACGTATTACTGAATGCTGATGAATTACTGTAGCTACAACACCCGAGCTGAAAGGTTCCTAGCATGTAGTCACTGCATTGCTATGGAACATCTTGTTACCACTCCCACAACAGGTGAAAACATGCAGCACCTGTTCATCAACAACATGTAGACTATATGCCCCAGACCAGATGTGTATCCTTCACTGCTAGGTTGATACCATCTACATATCACACGGTATATACACATACCACATGCAGCACCCACACAGAAGACCACAGTCATAATGTTATCCAGTGCAAATACCATGTATTCACATGTGGCAGGCGTCAGACATGGTAACTATTGAAGGTCACAGGTACATATGTGTATTTGGCACACACATACATCATCTGTGTCCATTGCCATTACTGTTTTAATCAATGTCATGCATTATTGTGAACAACAACCCACACACATGGGCATTCTGTGTGAAAAAAACACACGTGACATGTCTGGAATCCAAAGCCATAACTAACTGTGCTATGACAGTAGTGAGAGACGCAGTAGCAGAGCGTGCTATTTGCATTACTGGGAGATTTGCCCTCTTCCGCTGTACTTGTAGGGTGCTGACACCATCTCTGTGTAGAGATTGGAATATGCAGCAGCTGGTGTGTTGTACTGGTTGGCAAAAGGGTTGGTTTTCTCACACATGTAATTGCACACACACCACTTTGACTTTCTCCCACACACACTTGTTATTTGCAGAATTCAAACCCCTACTTAAGTATGTCATGACACTTAAAATGGACGCATTAGCAGAGTGTGCTATTCGCATTATTGGGAGGTTTCCCTTCTCCTGCTGTACTTATAGGGTGCTGACATCATCAGTGTTTAGAAAGGGGAATGTGCATCCTGTAGTGTGTTCTCCTAGTTGCCAAAAGGGACATTGTTTTCATACAGACTTGCACACACACTAACCCCCTCCACACATGCTGAGCGTTTGCAGGATTCAAACCCCCACCTAGCTATGTTATGACACGCAAGACGGACACATTAGCAGAGCGCACTCTTTGCATTACTGGGAAGCTTTCCTTCTCCTGCTGTACTTATAGTGTGCTGACATCATCAGTGTTTAGAAAGGGGAATGTGTATCCTGTAGTGTGTTCTCCTAGTTGCCAAAAGGGACATTTCTTTCATACAGATTTGCACACACACTAACCCCCTCCACACATACTGAGCATTTGTAGGATTCAAACCCCTACCTAATTATGTTATGACACTCGAGACGGACGCATTAGCAGAGCACGCTATTCGCATTACTGGGAGTTTTCTCTTCTCCTGTACTTATAGGGTGCTGACATCATCAGTGTTTAGAAAGGGGAATGTGCATCCTGTAGTGTGTTCTCCTAGTTGCCAAAAGGGACATTTCTTTCATACAGACTTGCACACACCCTAACCCCCTCCACACACACAGAGCATTTGCAGGATTCAAACCCCCACTTAGCTATGTTATAACACTCGAGATGGACGCATTAGCAGAGCACGCTATTCGCATTACTGAGAGGTTCCTCTTCTCCTGCTGTACTTATAGGGTGCTGACATCATCAGTGTTTAGAAAGGGGAATGTGCATCCTGTAGTGTGTTTTCCCAGTTGCCAAAAGGGACATTTCCCTCACACAGACTTGCATATACACCAGCCCCACTCATCCACCCACACACAGAGCATTTGCAGGATTCAAACCCCTACCTAACTATATCATGACACTTGAGGGAGACGGATTAGCAGAGCGCACTATCCAAATTACTGGGCATCTGCTCTGCACCTGCAGTATTTATAGGGTGCTGACGTCATTATTTCTACAGAGGTATGTACATCTAGTACTACCTGTCAGGTGGGGGATAGCATATATATGCATTTGCAGCTACCTACGTCACGGTCAGATATGCACATCGCACTGGCAGGTTATGTTTTATACCATGCTTCATGACCACAGGACCTGTAACACACAACACAACCAGTCCTGACCACCCCTCCCACATCCAGGACACACACTTTGCTTCCCTGGGAACAGTGCCAAGATATGCAGGTGTTCTTATACACCATGTTATAAAAACAAACAACACCTCCACTCCTTCAACAGTTCCACAAATTCTGATACACAAAATGAGAACACCAACTGCTGTGCGTTTGGAAATTTTAATTCTGGTACCTCGGCCTTCGCCTTCTCCTGGAATACAATTTGCTTACCAAACACCACCCATTTTTAAAAGACATTTAATTGTATAATTGATGCACCATCCCTCAAATTTTTCAATTAGCCCTCCTTCATGCTGTATACAAACATCTGACTGACATCATTTTCTCTTTGCTTGTGTAAATATGCATAAACAATTCATGATTTCTTCATATACAAATATAAATACATACATAACTACACTGATATAAATAAATCATGCATTCCCATATCATTTCCACAAAAACCCAAAAACTGGAACATTGCTACAAAAATACATGCAATCTTGATAGACAGAGAAATTTTAATGCCCTCAAAATTTAATATTCCTAAAATCTGATGTCTTCAAATTTTATTATTCCCGACAAGTGTGTGGAATAACTTTAAACCTCTAAGTTCATCCCATTAGGAAATAAAGTTTTTAAATTGAAAATGAACCTGGATTCCATTAATAACAGTTTCTCACGAAACATAGCTTCATTTCCAAGTACATTGGGCCTGCCCAGAACACCAAACATGAATTGGTAAGCAAATTGTATTCCAGGAGAAGGCGAAGGCCGAGGTACCAGAATTAAAATTTCCAAACGCACAGCAGTTGGTGTTCTCATTTTGTGTATCAGAAGTTCTTATACACCATTCCAGTTGTTAACGGCAGGTACAGGCATATTGTGTGTGGGAACTACTCAGGCCTCTACAACATTACCCTACAGCCACTACAATTTGTGAGTCCATTTGCTATGGCAGAACCACTCACCACAGCCACAAGGGGGAATACATATTGCACCTGATCATCTACACCATGGGTACTCACTGTTCCACACCAGATGTAGACCACCATTGTTGATATCTGACCATACCCACCTTTCCCTGGCCATCCATATCCCATCCCCACCCCCAGGCAAGGTTGTCACTGCAAACAAACTGTATTTATCAAAAGCAGACTTTACACTTGTGAAGACTGGGGTGGAAGACTTCAAAGGACCTATGCTGGGGGAGTATACAGGCCACTCTGCATAATCCTTGACAATTGCATTCTATGAGCATGTGGAAGGTTTGCATTGATCATGCTATCCCAAATATACCCATGACTGCTCCACAACAGGACACCTGTCAGATGTACACCAGCCATATATGAGCTGTCCAACAGACAGAGTGAGCTAATGCATTTCAGAGCAGTAGCCCACAGAGGGAGGACATCTCTGAGCAGTACCGGCATGACACTTCAATCCCTCATAATCATGACGACACAGTGTTGACAGTGAAATTGTCCAGACAATGCAGATAAGGCTCCCCTCAGCCTGTTATTGACGCCCACTACTGTTAGAGGACCTCAGCAACCCTCTTCCAGCACACACCAACAACATGGCTGTGGCTTAGCAAATTCAAACCCTGGGATCTCCACTGTGTCCCTGCTTGACAGAGGCACAGCACACTAGCCTCACATGGTTCCTTATGTGACCTACTTTACAGTGGCACAGTAGCCTACTGTACTGGGGAGGCAGACACCAAGCACACTCTGGCTAAGCTGTCATTCCCTAGGGCAAACAGCCTAGTGTTGACCTCTACACCCATATGTTTAATTGTCAGATGCACATTATTTGTTGCTGATAGACTGTTTGCAGGTCTTTATTGCCATAGCATTCCCTGTTTGTATGAACAACTTGTGTTTCTGTGGAAGATGTTTGCATATGGGAGGGATCCACTATATCACGTATGTCTCTGTAGTCATTTAACTGTGTGCACTGGGCAGATTGCTGTAATGTGGTTGGTTCCTGGAATAACACATACAAATACCAGATATGTGTGGCCAACTGCTAAACTGAGATTTGGCCTAAGTGTGTGAGCATGCCCAGTTCAGCCTTCCCATGGCATGTTGTCTGACATATGTCTCATTTATCAAAGTGTGCGAGCATGTCCAGTGTGAGCTTTCCATATGTTGAACTCTGCAGCCCACCACATTTGTGGATGAGTGTGAACTTCAACAAATATCTCCCGTTTATGGTTGTGTGTTGTGTGTCATGTTGTGTAGTTACAGTCCAACCGCTTTGTGTGTGAACACAACAGGGATTATACTGTGCCTGCAGGGTTTGCATGGGATACTTTGCATACAGTTGTCAACATCCTTTCATACTGACCTAACACTGTAGTACCGTATAGTGTACTGGTTCAGTACTTTCAATGTGGTGGACAGTATCTTGGGCTTTAGTCCTATCACTGCTTTACATTTCCATAGTGAGCACAACAGCCTGGTTAGGGGCCAGTTGTGCACATCTGACCATGTTGCATTATGTTCAGATATGAACTACTTAAACCAGGCTTGTCCAATATTGATAGTGTATTCCACAACATAGGTGTACATTTGCAAACACTAGCGATGTGCCCTAGGCCATTTCTAATGCTAGTCGGAGAGTTTGTTTGTCCTTTGACACACATTGTAAGTGGAGTTTGCCATGAAATATGTCATGGTTAGTATTCTGTGCCTCCGTCTACCTGTGACATAACAGTGATACCCAGGGTAAACCTACCATCTCCCATCCACTCATCAAGATTCCTCTTGAGGAGAATCGATGAGTGACTCTATGGATAACCTGTACTGGGAGTTTACTCATGAGTGGGGGTGGCTTCTGTGTTATGGATCATGCAGTACAGCTTGTCCTATGTATGTCAGTGCTGGGGTTCAGGTCTCTCATGTGCATAGCTCACTGCCATTCAGATTGTACAAGGTGCAGCATGTTCATTGATTCCAGCTTGGACATGGCTTTATACATCAGGAACAGCTTGCCTCTGGGTGGGCAGTATGGCAGTGTGTGTAGCTGCAGTTTGTTTAATCAGGCAACACATGGTATCTGTTCAAGCTCTTTGATACTCCTGGTGAGGTACTGTTGGGGACTTTACAGTTGATGGAGGTGTCTGCTGAGGTACATCCCACAGGGGCTTTTGTAGTCAATTGTAACGCTGATGAAGGATGACTGCAGAGCCACAATGACCTCCCCTTATCTAGATCTGACAACCTTCATGATTAGGTGGGTATATGGTATGTTTCTGTAAACACTACAGCCACATGTTTGTCCAATGCAGGATATCTATCACCTTGTGTCCCCAGGTCTCTCATTACATGTTAAGTACGTAATGGGTTAACACCTATGTGGTAATTGGTGGGCACTTACTGTATATCCACGGGGGTTGACTATACACTTTTCTGCAATTAGCTTGGTGACATGGCTATGGCACCAGTTGTCTGTTTCTATGTGGCCCTTTTGTGGGATGCTTGTGTCAGCTGGAGGGTCAGATATGGTGGGCAGTTTGTACTCCTCTGCAAACATGTTCAGACACAGTCCTTCCATGTTGGCCTGTACCTATGGGACATATATACCAAACGAGGGAGGTCCCAGGACCAAGCCTTGTGGGATGCCAGTTATATTTGGTTTGTAGTCTGACATGGCTGCAGCATGTCTGACCATGTCAGTTCTGTCCTTGGTCTGGTTTGCAACCCCTCTACTGACATAGGGGTTTATATTTAAGTTGGTGAGCATATCTATAATGAACACGTAGGGTATTGTATGGAAGCCTTTGCAAGGTCCAGCTACGCTGTGTGGACCACATTGCCCTCATCAATGACCTTAATGACTATTTCAAATGAGTCAAACATGTTTAGGGGCAGGATCTGCACTTAAGAAAGCCACACTGGGTAGGGTCCGGTGTCAGTAGGTCCCCAATACCTTTATGTCTGCGGTACATGCTGATCCTTTCCATAGCTATGCAGACCAAGCTTCTCAGGATTCTGGGGTGGTAGTTTTCAGTATCCATTCAGGCAACACCTTTGTTGAGAATGACCACTGTTGTTGTACACTGCTCTTTGGGTACATATCCTGTGGTAAGGCTGACATTGAGCAGTAGTGTGATTTGGCATTCCATTCTTCTTGGAGTCCATGTTGGACTCAGCCCAGGACACCATCTCATACCATTGCTGCTGTGTTTTGCTTTGTAGATGCTGGCTGTTACCTCAGCATCTGCAATGTCAGGGGGCCAGCAATCTGCTGGGATAGATATTTTGCATTCTGGGGGTTTGCACTGCAACTGTCAGGATGTATGTTGGCAATATGTGTGTGTGTTTGGTATGTTGTTTGTAATATTTGTGTGATTCAGAGCATATCTGTGAATTCCCAACACGGTTCCTACCATCAGTTGAGGAAGCCTTGGGATTATCCTTAGTGTCCTGTACAATTTGTATCTTCATAGGTTCATAGGTTCATACTAGGCTATCCACCCTAGGGCATTTGTAAGCCTAGCCAGAGTGTGTGTGGCTTTCGCCACCCCTTGCTATGTGAATATTATGGCCATTTATGATTTGCTTTGCTGTGCCTCTGTCTGGATGTGACACAGTGAAGACCCCCAGTGTAAATCTACGATCATCCATCCACTTGGCAAGATTCCTGTTTTTATTTATTTATTTAATTATTTAAATTTGTTGACCGGGAGTGTCCGACTGGACGTGGGTCCATTTTCAGCGGAGGCCCGGGGAGAAAAGCTCCACAGTAAAATAAACAGACAGTAGTTACATTGGATTACATAGTGATTAACAATTTAACATAGAAATTACTTACAACATATTTACAGATGAAGAACATATGAACAGATGAAGAGGCATTGTATGTCTGTTGTACAAGGCGCAGACATCGATGTTCTCTATACTGGGGAGGGCCTCGGGAGTATGCATATTGAGGTTTACACATCTGGCATTGGTCAGCATTACCCTTATGTTTCTTTCCACTTATGTTTTCTACTCACTGTTGATGAGTGCCAGTGAGGGGCTCTGCCTAACATGGAGTGGGATTCTGTTCCAGGGTGTGGGGAGCCTCTGGGTTATGTATCTGTCCCACCAGCACATCCTATTTCATTATGTGTTGAGGTTGACATCTCTCACTCTCACAGCTACGATGGCTTTGAGTTTTCTGGGGTAGAGCATGTCCATTACTCCTGTATTGGACATGGCCTTGTACAACAGACATACAATGCCTCTGTGTAGGCAGTATGTGACTGCATTCAGCTGGAGTGTCTACAGCCAGGCAGCATATGACATATATTTGAGACCCTTTATCCTCTTGGTGAGGTACCTTTGAGGTCTTTCTAACTGCTGCAGGTATCAGGTAAGGTACATCCCAAATGAGGCATTGTACTGGATTATGGGTCTGATAAGAGAACAGTATAGGGGCACAATGACCTCTGTTGATGTAGATGTGAATTCTTTCATGATACGGTGTCCAATATAGACAGTCTTCCTAGCCACATTGGCAATGTGAGTGTCACATAACAGGTTACTGTCCACTTGTGTCCCTAGGTCCCTGATTACTCCTTCCATACATAATGGTTTACCACCTATGTGGTAATTTGTGAGTACCTTGTTTGGTATTTGGTGGGACATTCATACTTTCCAGTGTCTTCAGGACGGCTGGGTGGGGTTCCTGTGTGTGAGAGTGTGGTCTGTAGCATGCTACAGACTGTACAGCAGTCTTGCCTATGGTTAGTTGCACTTGGGTGGACTCCAATGCCTTGTGCATTGTCAGTTACCTGGACGTATAGGTGTCTCTGCTGAATATGGATACTCACCCTCCTTTTATGTTTTGTTCCAGGTTTTGGGGCCATAACGCATGATATGTGGTATAACCTGGTAGTGCTGGTGTGCTGTCAGGAGGCTTGCAGCAGGTTTCTGTCACTGCACAGACATCGATGTTCTCTATACTGGGGAGGGCCTTGGGAGTATGCATATTGAGGTTTACACATCTGGCATTGGTCAGCATTACCCTTATGTTTCTTTCCACTTATGTTTTCTAGGGTGGTGGGTTAGTCTTTTCAGCCTTGCCTACGAAAGGCTCTATGGAGGTGGCAAAAGCCTTATCCAATATCCAGACACCCAGGGGTAACAGGTGCAAGCCATCCCTGGAACAGCTGCGTGGCTTGTCAGGCATGACATCCCAAGCAGACAGACATTGGATCCCCTTGGAATGACACCAGTAATTGTGCCACTTGTTATAACTGATCATTCTGTGTTTGTATTGTGGCATCATTCTTGGTGAGGATAGGATGCTGCAAACGGTCAGTGTCATACCGGCCTGGACTACATAATCGGAGAGCTCATCTATGTCTCTTTTCATGTAGTCCGGGGAGGTGCATCTCAGGTCATTCACACCAGCATGGATTATGACTGCATCATATTTCTACTTGCTTTGGGGTGACCTGCATACTTGTGTTATGTGGCGTATTGTAGCAGCCTACAGGCAGCTTACTGTACCCTTTCCCTTGTTCAGTCTGGTGTGCGGGACAGCAGCGTGTCTCACTATGGAGTCACCTATTACAACTGTATCAGGCATGTTGTTTCTCCTTCTGGCCTGTGACTGTTTGGCACACCAGCTTTGTGTACTATGTGTTGCATGTGCTATGTTTGAAGGTTGTTTGATTGGGTGTCTGCTTTGGAGGCCTCTGTTGGTGTGGTCTGTTTGTAATTCGGGCCTCCGGGAATGTTTTTCTGTGTTTATCTCTTTGGTTTGCAGTTGTGATAGGTCTATGTGGGACTGGGTTTGTGGTGTGTGTGGTTACCTTCTCCTCCTGACTAGTTTTGGGAGTACTGAGTTGAGGGAGTGCAGCCTCCAGTTTGGATAAATGGTTGCATCTCTCACATATACTTGTATTTCTTGGGGGGAGTTGAGGGTTGTCTGTGTACTTGGGGCAGGTGTAACATTGCCTCAAGATTCATAGATTCAACTTGTTGTAGCTGGCCTTAGTGGATTGTATGTGTGGACATATTTTATTGCCATACTACTGATCAGTGATTACTTATTTTTTTATGTTTGCTCTATCATGTAGTAGCTTCCTCATTCTCTTGCATGGTTTGGTAATGGCTGGAGTCCACCATGCCAGATGCCTGCGTGTATGGCATTGTGTTTTAATTTAGGATTGCATAATCCAAGCATTCCTGGCAGTGTTCATGGAATGCCTGTATAACAGGTTCTGAGGTGTGGCCCATATTTTGCACCTGCACAGGGCCTTTAATGGATTCCACATCAGTTTGGAGGAGTGCAACTTTTGCTTTACACATGTTTTTCACTGTGGTTTTCTGGCCAGGGACTGTGGTCAGGATGTGTATATCCAGTGTGATTACTGTATGGTCTGGTCTTACCAGTGAGCAATGCACTTCTCATCTTGCCATCCAGTACCCATGTTGCTGATTATCACATCCAGTACGCTTACCCCTCTTGTGGGAGTGGTACATTGTTCCTGGGCATTTTGGTTTATGGATTCTATGAACTTTTGTCCTACAGTGTTGGAGCTAGTATAATGCTCCCAGTCTATGTCTGGGTATTTTCAGTCACCCAATATAATGTGGTTTGGAGGACTTGATATATTCATGTATTCCAACATAGGCCAGGTGCAGTTCCTGATGTTGGGACAGTAGTCTGTAGCAGGCTATAAACTGGGAGGCAGTTTTAGCCACTGTTACTTGACCATGGCTAGTCCATGCTGCTTCTTATTGTGGTACCAACATGGGGGTGTGGTTATCCTTGACAATTATTGCTAGCCACCCTCCTTTTGTAGCTTGTTCCATGTTTTGAGGCTGTACAGCACAGTATGAGGTGTAACCTGGTAGTGTTAGGGTGCTGTTGTGAGCCTTGACCCAGTTTTCTGTTACAGCACAGATATCAACATTCTCCATACTGGGTGAGGTTAGACTGCATGCATCTTGCTGTTTAGACTTCTGGCATTGGGTAGCATTACATCTAGGTTCTTATCCCTTCTGATACCTATGGAGGTAGGTTTGTGTTTTGAGCCTTACCTATTCAGGGCAGGCTGTGGGTAACAACAGCCTTTGCCAGTATCCATATGGCCTGCACTGATAGGTGCACTCCAGTCCTAGCAGGTGGAGCATCATGTCATGCTCAGCATGTCATCACAGGCTGGCACACATTGGATCCCCTTTGACTAACTGCAATACTTCAGCCAATTATTGCAATTGATCATCTCATTGTCATATTGTGGCATGATGCTTGGTGAGGGTAGGATGTTAGTCACGGTCCTCAGGTGTGCATATAGTACATGGTGTTACATTACTTAACACGTGGCATTCATGCCTCAGGTGGTGCTGCAGGGCTGCCTCTGTCGGATGCGCATATTACACTCCCTGTACATGTTTGTGAGCAGGTCATGTCATTTTAGGCATCCCTGTTATTATTTGAGTGAGTCAGAGGGGGTATCATTCCCAGGGTTCCTACTGAGCCAGTGTATGTGCTATGCGTTGCCTCTTTGCCAAGGCCAGGGCATACTGGGCATGCCTCCTTCTGCCTACTGGGGCAGGCTCATGTTGTTCCTCCTCTGAGTCACGCTCTGCCTGTGACGGTCTTGGCAATGGTGGGGGGCTGTTTGGCCCAGCCCTATGCTGGTCCTGCTGCAGCTGTTTTCGCAAGATCATATTATGTAGCATAGCACATACCATGACAATTTGGGTACATGTAGTTGGTGTGTACTGCAAGGCTCCACCAGATGTGTCCAGACACTGGAACCATGACTTGAGCAGCCCAAACACACGCTCTATTACATTACGTGTTTGTGCGTGTGCCTCATTATGGCGTTCCTGTTCAGGTGTGTGTGCGTTTCTGATGGGTGTCATCAGCCACGGCTCCAGTGCATAACCTGCATCCCCCAGTAGGTGTCTGTGTGGGATGTCCCCATTGGAAAATGTCTGGTACAGCTGCGTCAAATGCCAGATGTGGGAATCATGGTAGCTCCCAGGGCAGCCAGCACACACATTCGTTATTATGCCCTGGGCATCACACACAACCTGGCAGTTGATGGAGGGGAAGCGCTTGCAGTTAATGTAAGCCCTACCCTGCTCACCGGCTGGTGCTTTGATGTGCGTGCAGTCTATTGCACCCACTACCTCAGGGTATTCCGCTATTTGCTGGAAGAGACGCATATTGCTGGCCAATACCTCACGGGCATTGGGGAAATATACATGATCACCGACATGTGCTGACATGGCATCCAGGAACTGGTGCAGTACCCTGGAGGCTGATGCCTGTGATATCCCCATCATATCACCAGTTGGTCTTTGGAAGGTATCTGTTGCTAGTATTCTTAGGCCAACACATACCTTGGTTTCAACTGGGATGGGTTCCCCTCTGTTGGTTCTGTGTGTGAGGCGTGGCCTGCACAGCTCAACTATTTGCTGCAGGAGCTCTCTGTCCACTCTATAGTGCTCTACTATCTCCAGCTCATGTAACCCGTGGTAGGTGACCCTGGACCTGTATACTCTTCTCCGTCTCCTCGCTGTGGGTTGTCTGGCACCATCTGCATTGTCATCACCTTCAGCAAGTCGCCTATGTCTCATTATGACAGCTATGGCAGCCCCTAACATTTCTGCTCTGAGTTCAGCTTTTTCAGTTTTCACTTCTAATAGCTTACTCCTGTCTTGCAGTGTCTCTTGAGAGAAACATCCTGCACTGCTGTTTGCAGAGTTTTAAGTGCTGGGCTGGGCTACTATTTTGCCTGTGTAATTGCCTGCTTCTAATTGTTTTCACCTGCTAGCTCCAGCAGTATTCCCTGCTAGCTTCCTACTAATTCTGTTGCTTCCTTTTTCCTTTCTGTTTCCTCAGGAGGGAGCAGTGTGCATACTAGCAGAAACACTCTCACAGTGACTTACATGCGCGCACACATGCTTACACGGTTCAGAATCTGCTTATTCGGGTGAAAACGCGCGCACACCAGTGCAAACAGTGTTAAACATCTACCAACAGGCTCCCACATGCTCAGTCTGCCTTACACGTGCGCACACTGTCCTACTCGCTTCATGGCGCGCCTGCGCATGCACGCCCAGCAAGAAACTTTGGTGTAGGCAACAGTGTACACCTTCCATTTCTTGACTTTCCCATGCTTATCTTGTGGCACTCCTCTTTCCATGATATGTGTCTGACATCTGTCATGTAACACTGACCTCCAATGAACTGCATTTCTTTCTGCCATTCCCCCCTGTGATGTCACCTATCTCCTACTCTGTTCCTCCCCCTTATGTAACTCGTACACTACTCAGAATGTGCTCATTTTCTATGTGACAGTGGAATTCAGTATCCAAACACTCATTTGCATTAGATTGCGTACTAATGCTTAGTTACATGTCTTAGACTCAGCTTTCCCCCTTAGCAACCACTACACGGTGGCCATGTTGTTTTTGGTCTGCTGGTCCCTGCATTGTCATTCTATGTATTGCATAAAACCCACATTTGTGGGTTTATAACCTTCATTTTTATGTTTTATACAGCTCAGCCGTTTGCACGGGGCTGAGCTGCGTCTAAACACCGGTGATCGCCGAAAAAAAATATTTATTTCTCAGATTTGCATCTGGGTACCTTGCCAATGGCATCATATTTGGCCATTGGCATGCTGCCTGACACATATGCACGCTTTATTTGGAGCTGACATGGCTCCATTGTGTTTTTTGCAGAAACGTACTCAGTTGTCAACTGAGTACATTTCTGCAGCTAAAACGGCTCTTACACGGGCTGCTTTGGGCTTCCTGGATCACTAATCTACCTCATTTACATGCTATTCGGCTGCAAGTGAGGTGATTAGCATATCCACTCCCACTCCGTGTAAGAGACGTTTTAGCTGGTCTCTTACACGGACCTTAGGGCTGTTCCTGGATCGCGAAGGCTGCATGGAGTCTTACACTACTCTTAGACTCCGTGCAAGCCTTCGTGAATCCTGCTCGTTATTTTTTCAAAGTCTAATATAACTGTCAAGTGTTATATTAGACTTAGTGGAAAACTATTAACTTAATCCACTCAAAAACTGTTTTGTTTTTTGATGCTTGTCTGAGGTCATAAAAGCCTCTGAGTCACAGGGGTGGAGACCATCATGCTCCCTATCTAAATATAATTAATTCTCCATTGACACTGCCATGAGGTAAGTTATAGTTTATTTAAAGCCTTCCAATTGTCCACAAAATTCTGCATTTATGATTTATAGAATTCTGCTTCATCAAATCTCTCTGTCACAAATCATTGAGATCCTATTATATCACTGCAATGAGTTCTGGATGTATAAGACAGCTTCTGTCAAAATGTGGTGAATTCAACAACTGTTAAAGTCAAGGTGACACAAGAGAGATATAAATCGGAAAAAAAGAAAAAAACAAGAAAGTAAGTATAGCCGTTACAGAAGCAACAACTTCCAGGATGGTGAGGTTATTAATATTGATTGTTACTTACTATGGTTCTGTAACTGTGTTTCTCATTTAGTCTAGTTACCATTTCTATTGATTTATTAGATTTCCTCAGTAAATAGGAGATGGGTTTTCTTGCAAGGCTAGACTAACCTCCTAATTGTGACAATATTTTAATTTATCCTTCTCATTTAAGTTTCAAAATATAATTATTGTCTTTCTTAATTTGTCCAACTTTCTTTTAAAATTTGCAATCATTAGTTTATTATCTTTGTTATACCCATGTGTTTTGTGAAGACATATTTTTTAATAATTATCGCTTATCATCATGTTTCATTTAAGGCTGAAGTACAGTTGCTATTTGAGCAAAAACACAGAGCCTTCAGTGAAAACTGATTTCTTCTTCTGGCTTTTCCCAGTTAGGGGTCACCACAGCGGATCACCTGTCTGCTTATGATTGGCAGTGGAGTTTTATGGTGTTGAGTTGCCAGCCCAGTGCCCAACCTTCCACAGAAGGCACACACACACACTCATACCTAGGGCCAATTTAGAATGTCCAATCCACCTACAGCATGTCTTTGAGATGTGGGAGGAAACTGGAGCACCCAGAGGAAACCCACATGACCACAGGGAGGACCTGCAGACTCCAAACAGAAGGCACCCCAGCCAAGGATCGAACCAGAGAGTCTCTTGCTGTAAGGTGACAATGCTAACCACTGCACCACCACAGCCACCCCTCTTCAGTAAAAACTGACTAACATTTGTAACACAAATCTCTTTTTAGTTACAGTGATATATATGGTTACACATTTGGTGAGGAGAATTAGCCATTAAATTAATTCCTTTTTATATTCCTGGACTTTCTGTAAATACTGTTGCTCCAGGTAGTGAAAGCATCATAATCTAAAAGGAATTTCTACTGTGGATGATGTGTAGGTCTATGTATTAGTTTAGTTAATTCATGTAAACTCTGCTATACACAACTGTTTGCTCTGAGAGTTAACTTTCACATTTTGTCTGACTTAGTGTCTTCTATAAACTCCGCAAGTATATAATTGTAGAAAAAAAAAGATGCATATATAACTATTATATTTATTTTATTTGTTAATTTATTTATGTTTTGACCAGGTTAGTCCCACTAGGTCATTGACTTCTTCTCAGGGGAGACCCAGGGTGGCATTCTTACAGATTACTGAAAATTTTTCCAGGGCACTTGGGAAATTCTTCTACTCTTTTTTGATTGGGGGAGAGCACTTTCTTATTGAAGGATTAAAAGTGAATAGCCAAAGCTCTTAGAGGACACTGCAATAGACATCACAGTTGAAAACAGTGCTGTGTTCATTGTACAGAATATTGCAGAAATGGTACCACAGCCAGCGATGATGCAGTTATCTGATGTGGTTTAGATAATGATACATTAAAAAGGCCGATAAGGAGGAACCCAGTGATAAAGTGATGTTGCCATGGTCCAAAGCTACAGAAAAGTGTTTAAGAAATCAAAGGAAGCTCATTATTCCATATCACAGGGGGAAGAGGTAGTTCTTATGACTTGAGGAAGCTGAGTGATATAGGTCAGTATGTTGAGTTAACAGACATGCAGGATAGCATCCAGAAAGCACTACAAAGGAGTTATGATGCAATTGTCAGAGGAAGGACAAGCACTCTAGAGAAGGGTTTATCAGCGAGTAAGAGGCCAATGGTATACCTAAGGCTGAAAAGGGACATTTCCATCAAAAGGTGAGTGGTATCTAATGAACTGGTAGAGACACTTGGCTTTAATGCCAATGAGTGTGCATTCCCTGATTCATTAGAGAAATGAATTATTAGGTGAGACATTATCCTTTTTGCAAAGGCTTACGGACTGTTAGGACAAAAAGAGAAACCCATTTCTTTGAAATAATTTTGTATTTTCCTGTATGTCTTTGATGGACAGAAACAAATGTTTGTGTAGTTTGTTTCGAATGAATGATACTGCTGAAAAGGATATGCACACATTTAATGAATTGTGTGATACAGTGTTTTCCATAAAAAAGTTTGATGATAGCTTATGGAATGAGGGACAGGAAATGTGGGCAACCTTGAAAGCTTTTGAAAATAATTTGATTAATTTACCACAGTTCAATGTAAATTGTATTAGCGGCAGTGTAAAATATTCTGGACGGCTGAACATGTGTTACTGCTGTGTGTATATATATATATATATATATATATATATATATATATATATATATATATATATTTGACAAATGACTGTGATAAAATGCCCTGCAACTAATGTGGGGAAAGGGACATGAAAATCTGAAAAGAAGGTGGTTTGACTGTGAAGAAAAAATGGGGAGAATGATATTGCTAATGAAGCGATCGCCATTACTGCTGATGGTACAAATAAAATAGATGCTTGAGGTGCAAAACAATTTGGCTGGTTTATAGGTGATGAGGATCATGAAATGAAATTAAGGGGTGAAGGCTCTGGGAAAGCTATGACACTATTCCCACTGCAGATACTTGGTTTCATTTTCTATTACTGATAAACAATGCAAGCCACTGACTCAAACGGTTAGAACAAAAACAAAGTAGAGTAAGAAAGGAACTAAAAAAGGATTTATTTATCTGCGAATTAAAGAACATTCTGGAGAAAATATTATATAATCTCTATCTATATGGCAAAGAGTAAGATACAAGAAATGAAAAAGCAAGATAGAAAGAATAAGGATACAATGAGGGAGAAAGGGGGTATTTTTTCTAATTATTGCTACTGAATGTGAACAGTATTCAAAATGAGGCTAAAATATTTATTGTTATCAATGGTATGGGAAAATAATTTTTATCTAATTCATTTGTTAGATATAAAATACTTGAAAGAGAGACAAAAGTGTAGTTTCAGAAAACGTGGGTTAGAAAAGTGTATGGAGCATAAGTAGGGATACTATATGTTCAGGCATAGCTGTATTAAGCAATAGTAGTGGAATAAATGTGCTGGATATGAAAGTGTTACAACCAAGAATAATGCTAATTGTGTGGTTAAAGGATAGATAGTTATGATTGTAATTATTTGCATCCATACTGCTGTTAAAAAAAAAAAAGGTCATAGTTTTAAAGAAATTAAAAAAATGTATGGGTGAATATGAATATTGTGATTGTAGGAAATTTTAATTGTGATGCTAGGTCAAGGAAAAGAAAAAAAAAATAAAAGTGTTACCAAGACAAGCAAGAACAAACTGAGTTATTTCAAAATGTAGGGTGGATGAAATATATTTATGAAAGGGATACCTTACAAATAGATGCCTTCATGTACTTTGAAGGAGGTGAATTGTGGGTATGTAATTTTAGGTTTCATGCCATACAGCTGTTTTGGCAAGTTTTTTGTACAAAGAGAATATAATTAAGTAAGGAGTGGGGACCAAGAAATTTAACTGGTATGTGCGCAGTCTTACGAATGTAGAATGAGTAAAGGCAGAGGTTATTTAGAGAGCATGGGACAATGAAAGTGTTTTGTGAAAACAGGAACTAGTGGAGGGTGACATATAAGAACAACTATAAAAAGGTGTTTATAGAAAGTGAAAACAAATTGGGATCAGTTTATTAAGGAAATGCACTTAAAGGCATGTAAATGATGTGAACAGATACTAGAAGGGGATGTAGAATGTTTGAGACAGCAGAAGGATATTTTTGAAATGAACAAGCTAAAATTATGGATTTGGTGAATATACAAAAACATATAATAAAAGAAAAAAATAGGAAGTGTTGCCTTTTTAGGGCCTGTGTAAATTATAGTGAAGAAATTATGTTGCAGGTTATGCATGCATAGGCCAAGAAGACTTTTTAGGTAAAATTATGGATTTGGTGAATATGCAAAAACATATAATAAAGGAAAGAAAAGAGAAAGTTCTGTCTTTTTAGGCCCTGTGTAAAATATATAACGAAGAAATTATGCTAGAGATAATACATGGGCCAAGAAGTATTTTTAGAAACAGGATGAAATTTGATGGTAGTAACTAATTAGTAAGGACAATATAAACATGTAGTGAAAGTGGGTAGTGATGTAAAGAGAGTAGTGAAGGAGATTAGTGAAGTGGCGTTGCAGAAATAGGTGGCCATGACAGATAAAAGAATGAAGCACCTGGAATGTTCCTTGCTATGATAGTACTGATTGCAGGTAAGGAAAGAACATTATTTTTTTAAACAGTTTTATTAATTTTAATAACAGAGATTCATATATCAATCACATAAATTAACATACAAGTATGAATACAGAGACTGTTACATATAAATTCAATTAAATATGTAAAAAGTTAACAAAATAAACTAACAAAGGTATTTACAAAGGCATCCATTAAACTTTGCATACATATGAAGAATTGAGCAATATTTAGGTATCACATACTATTCAAGAAGACTAAAATTATTTATTGTGTTTCTGTTTTTGGCCACTGCCAGTATTGCCCAGAGTAAGGGATATTTTACTCTTTTAACTTTGTGTGGTATGGGTGTATTGAAAAGCACTAGAGATTTGTTAAGAGTAAAATTATCCATAAATAACACTTGTAATAGTTCATTTACATGTTTCCAAAATGTTTTAATGTTCAGGCAGTCATAAAACATATGTGCCTAATCTATGTTTATATCTGACCTACACTTATTACAAATATTTTCATTCTTGTTAATTTTATTCATTCTTTGAGGAGTATAGAAGGATCTGTGCATACATTTCCAGGAATATAATTTCCATTTAAGGGACAGAATTGTTCTCCCTGCTGATTCAAGTATGTTTATTTTATCTTGGTTACTGGGATGTTCATTATTAATTGTATAAAAAATAATTCCAATAACTTTATGGACATCCAAATGTTTCATCTCTAACAGTCCTAAATATAAAAGAAAGTTTACCAGAGAAAGTTGGTTTATGTTGAAGAATAGATTGAAAATATTCTAATAAAATACGTGTCATTTTTGACTGCTGGGGATACTATGTGCAATTTATTGTCAGTGTATAGTTTAATAGTTTGTATGTCTAACCATAGAGATTTATCCAGTGGACATTCCTGTATTATTTGATCAACTGTTTTAGGTTTACTGTTTGAAATCAATTGAAACCAAAACTTAAGGTTGTTTTGTGTAAATGATGCAATTTTGTTTTAATCTGATGTTAATAAAGATTCTTGTGTATTTTTGCTATAAGGAACAAAAGGAAAAAACACTCTTTGTATCCGATGTGCTTATATATAAAGTTTCTAAAATTTGATAAAATGTTGTAGATATAGCTAGGAGGGTATTTGGGTGTTAAATGAGTAGCAAAATAATCCTTTAATATCCATAACATTCGATTATTAATTGTTTATAACTTATAGGGTTGAGGTTTTATTAGATTCATAGCCGAAGTTTCCCAAAATAATTTCCACTTCACTGAATATGATGCATCTAAAAGTTGTGCTATTGTTCTAATCATGGAAGAGTTTGAATATAGAATCAGATCTGGGAATGCTACTCCGCCCTTTTTCCAACTATTTAGGTGTTGTTTGAGAGCTATTCTTGATTTTTTGGGGAACCATAAGAAACTTAACATCAAAGAATTTAATCTATTAATTAGGATTTTGTTAGGTAGTAATAAGATGGATTAAATAATGTATAAAATTTTGGGAAGGATTATCATTTTTATGATTGTTGATCTTTCTTCAGTAGTGAAAAAAATTGTATTCCATTTCAGTATTAAAGGTTGTATGTTTTCATAACATTTATTGTAATTTAATTGTATTATTGTTCTTAAGTCTTTAGCTAAGATGATTCCTAAATAAGTAATTTGATCCGTATTGAATTTTTTTTTTGTCGTCAGTTGTATTTGTATTTTTGTTGGAGTATATAGGTAATATTTTAGTTTTATTATCATTAATTAACAATCCAGACACATTTTGAATTAACTTAATGGAGTCAAATAAAGTGGTAAAAGATGGTCATTTCCCTTTGTGGTAATTAGAACATCATCAGTGAAAAGTTGGATTTTGGAGGTTATTTCCTCATTAATCTCAAATCCTTCTATATTTTTGTTATTTCTTATATTGTTAGCCCATGGTTCCATTATTAGAGTGAATAGTAAAGGAGAGAGAGGACAACCTTGTTTAGTTCCTTTTATGACAGGTATTTTGGTTGAAGTATATGACCCTATTTTGATGTAAGCTAAAGCTCCTTCATATAAGTGTTTTAAAAGTTTAATAAAGTTATTTAAGAAATGTAAACATTCTAATAGTGTGAATAAATAATCCCACTCTATTGAATCAAATGCTGAATTTATATCTAGACTTATTAAAGTTAAATTCTTCTTTTTTCTTTGAGAGTAACCATTTAAAGCCAACGTTCATTTACTATTGTCAAAAGTACTTCTGTTAATTACAAAACCAGTCTGATCATCATCTATTAAATGTGGTAACAATGTCTTTAATCAGTCTGAGTATATGCTCATGAACATTTTGTAATCCAAATTCAATAGAGAAATGGGTCTGAAAGAAGAACAAAATTTAGGGTCCTTATTGGGTTTTAAAATGGGTGAAATGAAAGTGTATTTCCAGGAAGGGGGTATTATATTGTTAGTTTGAGCCAAATTGTAAACTTTTTGGAGCAGGGAAATAGCCATTTTATGTATGATTTTATATATTTCATGTATAATTCCATCATTTCCCGGGGCTTTATTTTGTTTAAGTTTATTAATTTGAGTTTGCATATCTGCTAAAGTGATTTGTTTGTCTATGCTTTCCACCTGTTTTTTGTTGAGTTTATTATAAAGATTTTTATTAATAAATGCTGTTAGTTTATCTTTAGAGTCTATATTTTGTGTGGATTGATTAATAATGTGAAAGTGATTTCTGAATTCCTCTATAATATCATGTATGCTATATACATCTTTTTAGGGGAATAGATTTCTTTAATATAATTATGTTTATTTATGCTTTTAGTTTTATTCTTAATACTAGTCAAGTATTTAGAATTTAGGGAGTAAGCAAGAAATTTATATTTTTCTAAGGAAATCATAGTCTTATGATGTAATATGGCTCTGTATTCCTCATTTAGTTTGTCTATTGTATCTCTTATGTTTTTAGTAATAAGTTTATCTTTATTGTTAAGGTATATCATGCCTAGTTTATCTTGTATTGTTTTCAAATCTTTGTCCCAGGATTGCCTTTTATTATAATGCCATTTATGTATTTGACCATATAAACAGGATTTCAGAGCATCCCATATATAGACATCAGAGATGTCAGGAGTTGAGTTTATGTTTATAAAGTTATGTATTTCTTCTTTTAAGAAGGTTTGAAAATCTTTTAGTTGTGTAAGATATGCTAGAATTCATTTTATTTTTACATTATATTTATTGTTGATATTAAATTCAAATATAATAGTGTTGTGATCCGATATCAGACAAGATATGATTTTACTATTTGTTAGATCATTTATTATTTATATGGAAAAAATATTCTATCAATCCTAGAATAGGTTTTATATCTGTTGGAATAGAAAGTATATTATAGTGAACTCTGATCTGAATAATCATGTATATATTTTAGTTAATAAGAATCCATGAATTTTATTAGTTGTTTTGCCTGTGGAGTTATCCTTCTTTTTCCTAAAGTACTGGAATCTTTCTCATTTAGAATACAATTAAAATCTCCAGCCATAATAATGTGTCCTAGAGATTGAGATACTATTTGATTTATATGTTGTTTGACAGTGTTGGTTCCAACACCAGGGATCCAGTAGTTATTTACTAGTGTATATATTTCCACAATAACAAGACAAAGCATCCCTTTATTATCTTGAAATTATTTAATTATTCTAGGTATGGGGGGAGATTTGTTCCAAAGTATAGCCACACCTCTTTTCTTTTTTGAGTGATCTGAGCTTATTAGGACTGTGCATTTGTTAGTGTTCATAAACTTAATACTAACCTTCAATAAATGAGTTTCCTGTATGAAAATCATATTTGGTTTGTGTATGTCAAGATACTTGCAGGGACTACCTCTTTTAATTGGATTGTCTAAACCGTTTACGTTAATGGATAAACATTTTAGAGCGACCGTGGTATGTTAATCAGATGTATTAACATATATTGTATCCCATCGCTTTCATATAAGTACATTATAGATCCCTTTTCTAAAGGAAAATTATTTAATCTGATGACTTTGACCCAAACTTTATAGTGAATGTCAGGGGTCTTATTATTAATATAATTTATACTCTCACATTGATGTATTGAAATGGATGTCAAGTGAAACATATTACAGGAGAAAATATTTACAAAAAAGAAAATATTTATCAAAAACACACTAGCTCCCCACCTGGAGTTCTAAACTCCTTGTCCCAGTGACAACAGTTACTTGGATAAAACCAACAGACTATAGCAGCAAAGCACAGTGACCACTTGTTGTTTATGTAGGTTCATAGGTAGGTACTAGGCCATTGGCTCTAGGGCCTATATAAGCCTAGCCAAATGGTACCCTGGCTTTTGCCACCCAAGAAAATTATTTTCCTGTGCCCCTGTCAAGCAGAGTCACTAGTGATCCCCGGGGTGAATTTCCTATCTCCCATCCAATCATCAAGATTTTTCTTGAAGAGTGCTAATGAGGAGCTTTGTTTGATATAGACAGGTAGTTTGTTCCAGAGTATGGGAAGTCTCTGAGATAGGAATCTATCCCTCCAGCATGTTCTGTTTATTGTGGTGACAAGGTTTAGGCAGCTCGGAGGGATTGGGATTTCTTTATGTGGAGCATGTCCAACAGCTCTGGGTTTGACATAGCTTTGTTTGTTAGGCAGAGATCGCCTCTGAGTAGGCGATATGTGACAGAGTAAAGCTGGAGTTTTTTGAGATGGTCTGTGTAGGGCATCTGTTTGAGGCTGGTAATCCTCTTTGTGAGTTATTTCTGCGGCCTTTCCAGTTGTTGTAGATGTCTTGTGAGGTACATACCAAAAGGGGCATTGTACTCTATAATGGGTCCAATGAGTGATGAGTAGAGGGGAACAATGACCTCTTTTTTCCTGGATGAGAAACCTTTTGTGATGAGGTGTGCCATGTAGAAGGATTTCCTGACTACTGTGGCGATGTGATTATCAAAGGAGAGACTACTGTCCACCTGTTTACCAAGGTCTCTTTTCACACTTACGGTGTTAAGTAGACTACCGCCTATGTGGTAGTTCATGGATACAGAGTTTTTAACAAAAGGGATGACAATGCACTTTTTGGCATTGAGCTTGAGGCCATGGCTTTGACACCAGGCATCTGTCTCAGTGAGGTCCTTTTGTAGGATGTCCACATCATTAGGAGAGTTGATTATGGCTCCTAGTTTACAGTCATCTGCGAACTTTGTTAGCCAAAGACCTTCTGTGTTAGCCTGTACTTCAGAGAAGTAGATGCCAAACAGGAGAGGACCTAGGACTAAACCCTGTGGTACTCCACTTGTCACTGGTCTGAAGTTGGATTTAGAGTCTGCTACTTTCACAGTGTGGGTTTGGTCAGTTAGTCAGTTGGCAACCCATCTTGTGACATAGGGATTTATACCTAGTTTAGTGAGTTTGTCTATAATTCCAGAGTGGGGGATGGTGTTGAAAGCCTTGACGAGATCTAGATAGGCTGTGTGTACCACCTTACCCTCATCTACAGCTTTGGTGACCGCTTCAAAGAAGTCTATCAGGTTTAGGAGACATGATCTGCCTTTTACAAACCCAAACTGGGTAGGGTCCAGAGTTTGGAGATTACCAATGTCATTGTTTATAAGTTCCATGATGATATGCTCCATAGCCTTGCAGACCAGGCTCATCAGGCTAATGGGGCGGTAGTTCCTGGGGTCCGTGGTGGCTCCCCCTTTGTGGAGTGGGACAACTGTTGCTGTGTGCCATTCAGTGGGCACAAAGCCTGAAGTGAGGCTATGATTAAACATGGTACTTAGGTGGGGTGCCAGTTTATTCTGTAGTTCATGTAAAATGCAGCCTGGGATGTTGTCAGGTCCCATGGATGCTGTGTTCTTGGCTTTGGAGAGTGTGTTTTTTACCTGTGCAGCCATAATTACAGGTACTTTGCATTCTTCCGGTATAGAGATGGGCCCTTTAGGGGATGAGAGAGGGGTAAAGTTAGCACTGAACCTATCTGCCAGGATGCTGGCAATATCAGTTGGTTCTGTATATTTAGTGCCATTGTGCTGTAACTCAGAGCAGATCTGAGTGTTGCCATTGAGATTCTTGGCATAGCTATAGAATGCTTTGTGGTTGTCTTTAGAATCAGTGGCAATTTTGTTTTCGTAACTAGCTTTGGAGGATTTTATGAGGGATCTCAGCTTCTTACTGAGGCTGACCATGGAGTTTCTCCAATCATGGGATTTTACTCTTTTTTTCAACAGTTTCTTTCTTCAATTGTAGAGTTTGTTTATAGCAGGGGACCACCAGATTGGCTTCCTTTTTTTGGAGGATAGCATCTTGGTTCTGTTAGGGATTGCACGATCCATGCACTCGTGTAAGTGCTTACAAAGTGCAATTATATAGGATTCAGCAGTCATATCTCTATTGTCCATCAGCATGGGTGTCGTGAAGTTTGCCACTTCTGTCTTAAGAAGCGTGAAGTTGGCTTTGGAGAAATTTTTTACGGTGGTTTCCCTAATGGGGGGTGGGACTGGGATGTGGATGTCTAGGGTGATTTGCTTGTGGTCGGATCTGACCAACGAGGAATTGACCTCTGGTGTGGAACATCGGTTGCCCATGTTGGTAATGACCAGGTCTAGGATATTGCTGCCCCTGGTGGGGGTGTGGATAAGTTGATCCAAGGCATTGGAATTTATGAATTCCAGAAAATGTTGAGCACAAGAGTTGGTACATGAGTAGTTTTCCCAGTAAATGGTGGGGTAGTTGAAATTGCCCATTATTAGGGTGTTAGGTTGTACCCTAATATTTTACAGTGTATCAAGAAATGAGGAGTGGGAATCCTGGGGCATGGTGGGGGATCTGTAGCAAGCTACAATTTGCATTGTGGTCTTGCCCAGAGTTAGTTGCACTTGGATAATTTCAGATGCATTATGCTGAGCAACTAGCCTGGAGGTGTGGATATTCTTAATGAATATGGACACGCCTCCACCTTTAGTGCTTCGGTCCAAGTTAGATGACCGAAAGGTGTGGTATGAATTATAGCCTGGTAATGCAGGGGTGCTCTCTGGAGCCTTGAACCAGGTCTCTGTCACTGCACAGATGTCGATGTTCTCCATTTTAAGGAGTGCCTTGAGTGAATGCATTTTGAGGTTTAGACTTCTAGAATTGAGCAGCATTACCCTCAGATTTTGCTTGCTTGTAACTGTTATGGTGGTGAATTTGTCATTTGAATCTTGCCTAAAAAGGCACTATAGGGGTGGCAAGAGCCTTAGCCAGTATCCGGAATCCCAAGGGCGACAGGTGCAGGCCATCTCTGGCAAAGCATCGTGGTTTGTCGATCATGTCATGTAATGTAATGTAATGTAATTAATATTAAATAATACCATAAACTTTATTTCTTCTTATATTAAAGCATATATAAATTATTATAACTCATTAGTCAAATCTGCTCAATCTTAAGGAATAAGTAGATCATATGCCAGAAACGTAACTAAATAAGGAAGAAGAAAGCCTAGAGAGGAAGGCCAAAAACATTTGGCTTAACATTATATAACCTATTATTCCCTTAGGAATAATATAAAACAGTTTTGTCAAACATTATTTTATGACCACAAAACATAATGATAACCACAATATGAAAACAGTGTCTAAATCATTGCAATCCATTTTGTTATACAATATCAAACTATTTATTTATTTTATTTATTTATTTTACATTTGTTGACTGGGCTAGTCTAACTGGATATATATCCATTTTCAGTAGAGGCCCAGGGAGAAAAGCTCCAAGCATATAACATGCAAAACAAACAGAATATAAAGTACAAATATTTTTTTTGTTTGTTTGGCCTGGTTTACAGATGTACAGACATTATATTTATATCTAGTACAGTGGAGGATAGCACATTTAGAGTAAGTATACTCTTATACTAAGAGTACTAAGAAGGAAATCTCGTTAAATACTAGTTAAAGGTTAGCTTACTAGTTAATCCAGGTAAACGTAATAGAACAACAGAGCAGAGAAGTATAGGGAGATTAAGATGGGGATTGAGATATTAGTCAGGGTTAGAGCAGGGACATAGCCAGTGTGTAACTAACTCATTATACTCTATGATAAATAGTTTCTTTGTATTCTCTGACTTTAAAGGAGTCTGTATAGCTGAACAATATATACCAAAAATATAGTCGCTATTGCTAATGGAAAGGAGAGGAAGAAAAAAAAAAGAGGAAAGCCTTATGATTATGAATTTATGTGGATCTTAAATATTTAAAGTCCACTAGTAGTAATGATTAAATTATGTTATTAAAACAAAAATTTTACAAAAGTTACCATTCATTTGTATGTAGTATGTATAGTGTCTACATATATGTTGTTATCAACTTACCTTTCCTGAGCTTTAAATTTCTAGTCTCCCACCAGGACACAAGTGCTCTTCAGCAATTGCATTCTGCTTGCTGAGCACCCTCAAGCAAATCTGCAGTCTGCGGCTACCACCCCATCCATACAGTATAAGAAGGAATCAGTACTGCAAAACTAAACAAGGATATACATTTTGAGCCTCGAGAGCAGGAGCACCCTCGAGCAAATCTGTAGTCTGCGGCTACCACCCCACCCATACAGTATAAGAAGGAATCAGTACTGCAAAACTAAACAAGGATATACATTTTGAGCTTGAAGAACAGGAGCACCCTCAAGCAAATCTGCAGTCTGCAGCTACCACCCCACCCATACAGTATAAGAAGGAATCAGTACTGCAAAACTAAACAAGGATATACATTTTGAGCCTCAAGAGCAGGGTCGGTCCACCCAGGCATTCTACTTGTATGTTTTATGAGAGTGAAGCTATAACATTAGCAGTATTTCTTAGTACTTCTCAGCGTGCTAATAAAACTGACTGTTGTAGCTGTGTGGCCCCCCCCAGCTAGTGCAGTAATCCTAACTGTCCAATAGACAGTATGCATTTAATTCAGATCCCTGTGACTAAATTAGCCATCAAGCAGCCCTCTCAGTGCTTTCTGCCTTAGTTTGTATCACTTGGAGGCCCACCTGTTTATTTGCATCTCTATACATTCGCCTTCGTTCCTAATGTATCTCCCTACTCTAATCTGTGCACAAACTGGCTACTAATTCGCAAATCAATGTGAAGACACACTCCCAGCCTTAATAAACTTTGCTGTCTCTTCTCTCCTTCACTTTACAAGTAGTTTGAATTATTATTTACCCCCTCCGAGGCCTTCACTGATAGATTTCCACTGACTACCTCTATGGTTTTGCTGGTTTCTTTGAATTCCATCTGGTTTACACCCCTTGTGCTATCTCCTTCCCTCAATACTAAGTCTATATTAGAATCCTGCTGAGCATGGAGCAATCTTTAAATTTCTAGTCTCCCACCAGAAAACAAGTGCTCTTCAGCAATTGCATTCTCCTTGCTGGTAAGCCATTACACCTCAGGAATTTGTTTAAAGTGTTCAGATTTCTAAAGTAATACTTACTTTTTACTCTTGTCTTGGTGGGCTCTGCCCCGCTCCGTTTGTCCTCACTAATACTCGGGCTCTCTCTGCTCCCCTGCCTCCTATTGCCTCCCACCCCCACTACCTCTACATTTATAGTAATCACAGACACACCCACAGCTCACCCTCACATCACCTCCACCAATCATAGCTCCTCAAGTCAGATCACATTATACGACAGCAACTTGCTCCACCACAAAATACTCCCAACCACTCTCGTTCCCACTAGACATTATTTACATCCCCCACACTACTTACCCATCCACATATAGTGCAACCCTATAATTCCTATCCAGACTCCCACCTACGACCACTTAAACTTTATAACCATGGATATCACTCAACTAAGTCTAGTCTGTCTTCTCATAATTCTTTATAACACAAGTTATCACTCTAGCAATATCCCTAAACTTAGTAGCACAACACTACATTATGCACTCTCATATAGAGACACCACACATTATAATAATATCTGCCCACAATTGTTCAAGAACTACATAATGGACCAATTCAGAACTAAACACATATGCTCTCATTCCTACTCCAAAAAAAAACACAATACTTTCTCACACTCATCACCAAACTCCAACATCTGTATCACCATTTTAACACCAGGTTCACCATAGGTGGGGATATCCAGCCCAACCGAGGCCCAAATCCATCCTGTCCAACACAAACTGCTCCAACACAAATGTCAGAACATAACACCCCCACTATCTTCATCCCTGGGCAAATCAACGACAGCAGCAAAACCAAACATCTTTTACTGCTAAATATTAATATTAGAAGTATAAAAAATAAAATACCTGAACTCCAGGCCACAATAGCACACCACTCCCCAGACATAGTTACTTTAACAGAAACCTGGCTAAATAAAAACATAGCTAACTCAGATGTTCTCCCTACCGGCTACAATATCATTAGACAAGACAGACCACTTCGTAAAGGAGGTGGAACTGACTTACTGTACAAGTCCAACTTAACTGTACATCAATTACCAAACTCCTACCCCTCCCCAAATAATTGGGATATACTTATCTCACAGCTTCAACTTCACCCTAAAAAGGTCATCAACACAATTGTGATCTATATTCCACCTGGTAATATATCTGCTAGCCTTGAAGACTTCATATCCTGGTGTTCTTCCACATACTCACAAGAAACCCTTCTTCTGGGGGATTTCAACCTAGATTGGTTCACCTGCATATCAGAACCACCAAGTAATCTAATAAATCTCTATGGCTACCAGTCGCTAGTCCAAATTCCAACTAGATGTGATAAAAAATCTAAAAGGGAATCCATCCTTGACTGTGTCCTAACTAACAACCCCACATTGTACCCCCACGCAGGCAGTCTCCCAGACACCTTAAGTGACCACAACATAATATACCTTATATGTAGTAGAACAAGCATATGCAAAACCACTAACTATATATCCACTAGAAACACAAAAAAATTCTCTCCTGAGGTCCTCGATACTTTACTGTGTAACTGTGACTGGACCCCCCTAAAAACCCTCCCGCTTAATCAGGCTGTAGCATATTTCAACAAAACATTTCTACAACACCTGGACACTGTCGCTCCATTGTGCAAAATCAAGGTTAGAACCTCTACAAACCCCTAGCTCAGTAAAGAAATCAAACAAATCATCAAGTCCAGAGACACTGCCTGGCTTTACTATCAAAAAAACAAAGAAACACAAAGCCTAAGTACCAAGAACTGCACAACCATGCAAAAAAAATTGAAAAATGTAAACCAGTTACTAAAATCCACCCAAAAGGTGACCCCCAAACCAACCACCCCTGACACTAAAGTTCCCATCGAAACACAATTCAACTCCCACTTTGTTAACTCAATTCTATCCTTAGTATCACAGGACAGTTCCTTCCTCACTATCCCCACCAACACAAATAACACTAATACAAGCTTTACCCTCAAAACAGTTTCCCCCACTTCAGTCAAAAGCATGCTCTCTAAACTAAAAACCTCATAAACAGCAGCCGACCTACTCCCCAGCTATTTCTTGAAACTCACAGCAGATGCTATTGCTATCCCAGTCTCCACTCTCATAAACAGATCAATTGTTGAAAACTATGTGCCCAAACTCTGGAAAATATCCTATGTTACACCCATACATAAAAGCGGGACCTCCACTGAACTTAATAACTACAGACCCATTGCTTTACTCTCTCCCCTGGCCAAAATCCTAGAAAAATCCATCCATACCCAGATGCTAAACTATCTCCTAGACAGCAACATCCTGTCACCTAATCAGCATGGTTTCAGACCAGCCCATAGTACCACTACAGCCCTCCTCTGCTTCACAGACACAGTAAACCATCTCAAAAATGAAGGCCTACAAGTGTCAACTCTTTTTGGATATGTCCAAAGCATTTGACACAGTCTCACACCAAATCCTGCTAAATAAACTAAACCAATATCAGCTAACAAATTCCACTCTTACCTGGTTCCAAAGCTACTTAACTGACAGGTACCAGGCTGTGAAATGGGAAAATTCTCTCTCCTCAGCTGCCCATAACTATAGGAGTCCCACAGGGTTCTATCTTAGGACCAGTACTATTCACAGTCTTCACAAATGACCTCCATACCTCCACACAGCATGCATCTATAATTCAGTATGCAGATGACACTACCTTAATCTGTGCTGCACAAAACATTCCCACCCTCCTGCAAACAACTCAACTAGCATTCTCTGACGTTGAAAACTACCTTACCAAAGCCCAACTTATCCGTAATCCAAAGAAAACTCAGCTTATGATTATAACCAGTTCTAACAAAAACACTAACAGTCAATTCACTATCTACTCCACAAATGCTACTCCAATTGCTCCAGTGGCACAGGCTAAGCTATTGGGAATAACCATAGACTCCCACCTAAAATTTGATAGTCATCTCAACTTAACTATTAAAAAAGTACATGCCAAACTGGGATCACTCTACCATATCAAACCATTTCTTACCAACAACACAAGGTCAGCCATTGCTCACTCCCAACTTCTATCCACCCTACACTATGCATCTCCCATTCTGACTAATCTCAACAAAACTGAACTAAGCAAAATGGAAGCCTACTATAACAGAATTGCCCACTTTGCTGCAAATTGCTCATATAGAACTCATCACTGTACTGCTTTGCGACAGCTCCACTGGCTTGAACTGCCCAACCTCCTAACCTACAATTAGCTCTGCCTCTGTCATTCGATCTATTACCTCCCCAATAAATGTCCTGCCCTCAAAAAAACTAGTACAACATCACTCAGCCAAAAGGCCTCTTAGATCATCAAGCAAACTACTACTAGAAGTCACCAACAGCTACAATAGCTTTGGAGATGCACTATATAGTAGTTCGGTGATTAAAAAATGGAACTCTGTCCCTACTAGCATTAAAACACATCATCCAAAGCCTCCTTTAAAGACCTCATCAGGCAACATCTCAGGCAAAGTTGGCAGTGCCATGATAGCTCCCCAGGCTAGTGAAAGCGGATAACATATACATACTAAATCTAGAGCACTTGATAATAGTTTTCAGTCTTACTCACATACACTGGCTAATCTACAATGTATGTACTGTACCTTTGTACTATGTATGTATTCTACCTATGTTCCAAATTTCAGCTGTACACCACAAATCTATTAATTACCTTTATTTTTAAATTAATATTTTTGTTTGTTCTCTCCACTGTAACTGCTGATGTGCTGCATACCACTATAAAAACATGTCTTTTGTAATTTGTGTGTATACTGATCATGTCTAAATAACTAAATGTATCTGTAATTTTTCTATGTGGAGCTTTTCTCCCCGGACCTCTGCTGAAAAAGGGCCTTTTCGGCTCAGTCAAACACCCCCGGTTAACAAATGTAAAATAAAATAAACTATTATATCATTGCCAACCATTAATTCATTCTCTTTTCATTTAAATAGTACACATAACGTTCCCTGAAAAGAAGAGACATCTTACATTATTATTATGTACATATATTGATGAAACACATTTACAATTATGTAGAATAGTTATATTAACTTGCTCCTGCTAAATTATTATAGCAAATAATAATCTCCAATAATTTAAAATGTAAAGAGTTTGTTGCATATAAATGAATGCACTAAGGAAATTATAAAACAGAATTATTCTTATAAAAAGAACTATATAACAGTAGCTTTGTATGACATAGAATAATTTTTTAAATTATTGGAGATTATTATTTGCTATAATAATTTAGCAGGAGCAAGTTAATATAACTATTCTACATAATTGTAAATGTGTTTCGTCAATACATGTACATAATAATAATGTAAGATGTCTCTTCTTTTCAGGGAATGTTATGTGTACTATTTAAATGAAAAGAGAATGAATTAATGGTTGGCAATGATATAATAGTTTATTTTATTTTACATTTGTTAACCAGGGGTGTTTGACTTAGCCGAAAAGCCCCTTTTTCAGCAGAGGTCCGGGGAGAAAAGCTCCACATAGAAAAATTACAGATACATTTAGTTAACTAACAATCTGCTAGCTAATTGTCAACATGGTTTTAGACCCTACCATAGCACCACCTCTGCCCTCCTCTCCTTCACAGACTGCATCAATAAAAATAGGAACAATAATACCCTTAGCTCTGCTATATTTATTGATCTATCCAAAGCCTTTGATATCGTCAATCATGAAATCTTGTTACACTTACTTAAATCATTTGCACTTGACACAAGCTCAATTAAATGGTTCCACTCTTACCTGCACAACAGAAAACAGGCAGTGAGGTGGCAAAATAACTTATCCAACCACCTCCCCATTACTCTAGGAGTCCCCCAGGGCTCAATTCTTGGCCCTTTCCTCTTTTCAATTTTCATTAATGATCTCCATACTCATATTTCTCCTGCCACCTGTATACAATATGCAGATTATTCCACTTTAATCTGTTCTGCCTCATCCCCCTCTGTACTGCACTCTCTCACCCAAAAGACTTTTGAAACAGTAGAAATTTGGTTCCTCAAATGATGCTTAATTTTGAACCCCAAAAAAAACAAATTATTACTCTTCTCACCAACCCAAAAATCCTCTCCACTGAATTTCTGTGTCACATCAAGTAATGGCACGAACATATCACCCGATCCAACTACCAAACTTCTCGGAATTGAAATAGACAACAATCTGACCTTTGACACACACATCAGCAACACTATAAAATTAGTTAACAGAAAGCTAGGCTCCATCTATAGAATTAAACCATTCCTTACTCCACTTGCCAGAACTTCCATTGCCCTTCCCATCTTATCTCCACTTTCCTGTATGCCTCTCCCATCTACACTTCAGTGTCCAAAGCTAACCTCAGCAAACTGTCCGCTGCCTACAACAATATTGCCAGATTTGCCACTAATTCTACTTTTAGAACTCACCACTGCCAAAACTTAAGGCAACTACGACGGCTAGAGCTACAAAACCAAATTCTATTTCACCAGATCTCCTTAGCCCACAAAATCTTTTACAAACCCATAAACACACCCATTCTCACATCACTTATCACTCCATACTGCAATCTTAAAAGCCTTCGCTCCTCCGACAAACTACTTATATCAACTAGTAAACCCAATAACTCAGCTGGCAAATCCTTGTTCTCCAACACAGTAGGAAAAACCTGGAATACTCTTCCTCACAATCTCACAGCAATCTCCTCTCTTCCCTGCTTTAAATCCCAACTCAAAACTCACCTCAAAACCCACTGGCTCTGCCCCTGTAGCAACCCTAACTAGATTACCTTGGGTATCTAGGTACTCTCAACTTCTCTGCTGTAAATAACTACCTTTCCTCAGGTATCTAGGTACTAGAAAAATTTCTTTATATATTTTTTCTTCTTTTTTACTTTCTCTAGCTCTAGAAACTCCTAAACAAAATACACTCTCTATTTTCTCAACTTCTGCCTTTTAATATCTAATGATTTTCAAATATATATTATAACCATGTTTATTTTTTTACCTGATATTACAAATGCTTGCATGTGGAGCTTTTCTCCCCAGGCCTCTGCTGAAAATGGACATATATCCAGTTGGACCAGCCCGGTCAACAAATGTAAAATAAATAAATAAATAAAATTTACAAAATTCTATCTAGCTGGGCTAACAGCCTTCCCAAGCTGTTACATGCTTTCTGGTTCAGAGATAGTGTAGATTAGATTTTTTATTTGCTTTTTGGCTCCTCCCAGCTGACTATCTTCTGTGACCAGCTCCTCACATTGGACTCTACCAGATCTATGTCTGTAATAAGTATGGAGATTGATAATGTTAATATAACATTATAGTGCTGCTGGGGGAATGTTTTCTTTACTACCCTAACCATTTCCCTTCCCCTTGCATATAGTTTGTGTTGACTCAACAAATGTCCCCTAACTTTTCCTGTCCCCCTTTTTACCCCTACAAACCCAACCTCCACCAGGAGTTGATGGCAAATTGTTTGCAGTGCATGCCACCCCCACCCCTCCAGGATGGACACATCTATCTTTCCCTGCCAGCACTTCAGATGTCTGAGCTACATATCAAACCTCGGTCACCTGTTCTGTATTCTGGACTTTATCACTCTATGCCAAGGTGCTGACTGAGAGTGTAGATTAAATGGGAGTTCCACCGAACTCTTGTTAAATCATTAGTTTGCTTCCAGGTAATCTTCTTACCTCAAATATGCTTTTCCTGTAAGATACTTGTATTTCACTTTCCTGCTTCCTCACAAAACAGATAATGTATATTAAGGCACATGTGTGTTCGTATGTGGACACATGTGCTAGCTACACAGATTTGTTTCCACTGAGTCAGCTGTGTGAAAAGTCGTCAGCAAAATCTTTTCTTGAAAGGAATTTTAAAATCAGTGTATTTACTGCACTTTATAATTTAGCTCAATTGAACAGTATTAAACAGAACAAGCCAAATAACTATTTTGCTAACCTTGTAGGACCATTAAATACATGTCTCTTTTCACAGATGACCGCAAGCATTGTTTGGTTAAGTGAATTACTTAGAGTTATACAGAAGGCAAATGGAGACTGAGGAATTCCCCTCCCCAAGAAGGGAGGCAAACAATCTGCATCTCTGCAATACATCTCTTTAGTAGCTCATAACTATACCCATCCGATGTATCAGTGAACTGCAATGCATATTTATACACATTTGTAAAAATACTTCAAGTATATGACATTTAAAATATAGAGAGGACTGTAATCCTACCCGACTCTTACTTTCAGACTGTGGACCTGAGACTCATAATTCTGGTTTGGCTAATCATATAAAACATGTCTTCTGGCATAAATGCAGCACAGAAATGGAACCACACCTCTGTCAGAGGAGCTTGAACAACACAGGACAGCTCATCTTGCAAGCAGTAAGGTAGGCTGTTTAAATATCTAGTTGACAATAAAGGATTCTGTCATATTAGTGTATCACTAAATAAGCCATTTAGTAAAATATCTGAGTTTGTAGAATGAGTTATGTCCAGATATGAATGGCGAGTCCAATGGAAAGCTAATGCAATGGCGTTCCTTATATTTTCTTTTTTCTTCCTTCCCCGCCCATATTACTTTTGTTAAAACCCCAGAATCCAGACACTTTCTGTTTGTTACAGGATTTCCCTGTCAGCTGACTTTCTGTTTAGAGTTATTAGAGCAGAAGTTTTGTTTTTATAGAGAATTCAAGTGGTAATTACGATTCCCGTTGTTTGCAAAGTAGAAGATTTTCTGGTGGAGTTGTTTTTCGTCATGCTGACATCATTTGTGTGCGTCGTGATGTTTCAAAGCAGTTCAAAGGTTGTAAAGACATTTCACAGCTGTTCCTGAGATGTTTAAGGTTTCAGAAGTTCGCGGGTCGTCAGTGTGAGGTATACCAAGACTTTAAAATTCTCTCTGAAGTTCATAGGCAGGAAAACAGCAGAAAAAAAAGGTTTTACCACATTTTTAGTCTTGTGAAGCTGTTAGCTTGTGAGCGAAGGGTTTCCAGAAATATTAGCAGTCAGCTCGAATGTGTGATTAACAAGAAACAACACTACTGCATTTATATTGCTTACAATAAATACAAAAGTCTCACACAAAGAAAACATTCAGATCCTCATTATTCTTATATATAATCATTGATACCTTACCTTACTGAGGAGTAAAAATAGGAACAAAAAACTAGTGACAATGTCTCTGCTTTCCCTGCCTTCCTTTTAAATGCAAGCATCACAAAAACATAGACATATATCAGACCACATTAAACCACAGAATACATCATGTCATATCAGGTCATAGATTATATGTAGCTACAGGGAAATATTTAAAGGCATTTAATATTGACAAACTAACTGTATATATAAAGTAATAGATCTGGGAGCTATCTTAAAATGTGTTAATAGTTGTTACAAGAAGATATGATGTTTAAACAGAAACCAAATTGAATTTATAGAAAAAATAGTGGGCGTTTATCTTTAAAAGTGAAGTCATTGCCCCATTTTTTCATGTACCCACTCCTCCTTCCATTTCAATTTTATTAACATAAAGGGGAAATTATACATATATCTAGTTAACTAAAGAATTAAGTTATGTATTTTTCCCTTTGTCTTTCTTTTTCTCCCCCTCCCCTTTTTTATTTATATATCATTACTGTGGATTTATATTCATTGATATAATAAGTTGTTGCCACTGATCTAGTTAGTTTAAGATATATATATTCTTACATGACAACAATGGTATGTTAGCACTACAAAATATCTAAGTAAACATCATATATTTACTATTAAAATTAATTAAACTAGAGGGATATATATATATATATATATATATATATATAGCTAGAGAATATTTCATTCTTATGAAGATGAAATGAGCTTACCTCATCAGGAAACAAAACAGTGAAAAGTGTACTTAACATGTTAGCATCCATATGTATAACAGGATAAGGAAATTAAATATAACTTAGTTCATTTGTTCTTTAGTTTTTTTAAGTTTCTATGTAGTTTTTCAAGCAGATGTTGATGCCAATCTTTTAAGAGAAGGGCTAGCCCATTCCATCTCTGCTATCTTTTCTAGGATCTTGTGATTTTTTTTATAAAAGTGAGAGCTGAGTCCAGGTCTTCAAATAGTTTGGGTCCCTCCGGGGTGAAAATCTTCAGTTTTGCAGGAAACAGAAGATGGGTCTTCACTTGTACCTTCTTCGGTTCTTTTATTAGAGGTAAGAACAGTTTTCCTTTTGCTATTACCAAAGATGAGTAGTCATTATCAAAACGAATTATTGTATCATTAATTGTTATGGGATTTAGACCAGGCTGTCTTTAAAATTAGTTATTTATCAGATGAAGAAATGAACTTAACAATGGCAGATCTAGGTTTTTTGCAGATAGTACTAATACCAGTCAGGGACCGATGTGCTCTTTCTATCCCAAATGACATAGCTTCTGTAAGGTCTAGTGTTTTTGGTAGCCAAGTAGTGAGAAAACCAGTCAAGTTGTTTTCTTCTATATTTTCAGGTAGTCCAAAGATTCTTAAATTATTTCTACGAGATCTATTCTCAAGGTCATCACGCTTATTTTGTAGCAAAGTGTTTTGTTTTAATAAGAACTCTACATTATTCTCATTGTCTTTTATTCTACCATCCATGTCATTCAAAGCATCCTCTATGCCAGATATTTGGATTTTTTGTTGTTGCAGATCCTCATGGAGAAGATCCATTTGTTTAGTAGATTCTTCTTTAAAATTGTCTATCTTGATGTCAATCTTGTCAGTTTTTGTAGTTAGTACCTGAATATTTGATAACGGTGTTTGAAGTACTTTTATGAAACTAGATTCCTGACCTCCAGTTTTTGTGGAACTCATGATGATATGTTTCAGTTGATGAGTAGAAATTTTTCAAATGTAATTTTGACTGGAAAAGTTGCCTTCTTCCTATTTTTTGTAGACATTCTTGTTGATATAGTTATAAACTATAGCACTGTTGAAAAACAAATTCCAATTATTTTGATTAGAAGACAAAAATCCAGTGAATATATAATTTTCTTAGTGGAGCTGCTATATTCTGCTGCTACTCAGTGCCCATGCTGGCCACGTTCCCCCCTAAAAGAACATTATTTTTGATGGTAATTAATGAATGCATTTTTAAAAGCTTTTTGAGGAAGGACATTTTTACAGAGATAAAAAAGTTTAGAGGAAAAAAAATAAAAAGATAAAGAATTTGAGGCATGTCCTTCTGTAGTGCTGATTTCAAGATAAAGTATACAGTATGGAATATGCATAGCTAAAAATAGAAATATAAAAAATGAAGGAGGAAGTGGGGAGAATCAAGAGACTGACTGAAGAAAAATGGTGGTGTGTGATTTTTTTATGGATTATAATAATTCAAGTCATTTTCAATTGCAGAAACAGCTCTTCATCATTTCCAAGTGTTGTATGACAATACATACATTGAAGTATTCATACTCAGACAGAAAATAAAAAACATTAGGATGTGAAAGAGTGTTAGGTTGCTACACGGCTACCTCCTTTAGTATTGCAAAAGGAATGTACACTTCTTAGGTTCATAGATAGGTTCATAGGTAGGTACTAGGCTATCAGCTTTGGGGGTTATATAGCCTAGCCAAAAAGGTTCCCTGGCTTTTGCCACTCAAGAAAATTATTTTCCTGTGCCCCTGTCAAGCAGTGCCACAGAAGTGATCCCCAGGGTGAATTTTCGATTTCCCATCCAGTCGTCAAGGTTTTTCTTAAAGAGGGCCAATGAGGAGCTTTGCTTGACATGAATGGGTAGTTTCTTCCAGAGTATGGGAAGTCTCTGGGACAGGAATCTATCCCTCCACCTTCTGCTCATACTTTTCAACTGTTCAGATTTTTACAGAATGTCCAGATCTTTGCCACATATTTTTGGTTTGTTCTTCATAAAATATGTGATTTTCTGCCAAATTACTGATGATTTAAATCATTATATAATGACAGCATTTGAGTTTCAGATTTCATACCCTACAGAAAATCTGTGTTAATGCTAAACCTGTTATTCCATCATTTTTTTTTTTAACTTTGTAAGAGCAATATTTCAAATTATCCCTATTTCTGGTCATTTTCAACCATTATTTTTTGTTGTAACTACAGGGGAGTAAGACCTTTAACATTTGTCAGCAGTAGATCTCTTAGGTAAGCCAAAGTTGTAGCTGGGACATTTGGTAGCTTGGGAATTTCCTCTAGTCAGAACCCCCCCAATCAAAGTTTTGGAGTAAAACAAGTACCTGCTTAATAGCTCTTTCCTATCTTTAGTACAGAAACTTTAACAAAGAGCTATAACAGCTTCTTCCTGCAGCTGCTAACATGCACAAAGCAGGTGGTATTTTAAATCATTTAAACATCAGCAGTGTTAACTGATTGTCAGCAACAGCGCATATGTGTATGCTCTGATTCACACCTCTTCTGCAGTGTATATCCTGCCTCCAACAGCTTATACCAAGGCTTCCTTCACCCCCCTCTAGCTACAAGTTTAAAGTGAGTTATCATTTTTTTTTTCAGTTGTGTCATCAGTTTCCTTAGATCATGTGGGAGAATTCCAACTGGCTAGAACAATCTTACTAAAGATTTTTTTTTCTTGTAACAGAAAGGTTAAAAGGAGGTGCATTCTCTTCTTGGATTTGAAGGTAGTAAGGTGATGTTTGTATTCTCAGCTTATTCTTCAAGAGGGGGAGGGTTGAAATACAAAAGTTTACAGGAGAATGTAAAGAATCCTAGCACAGATTTTCAGGTGCATTATGTGACAGAAGAATGTTAATGAAGTTAAAAAGTAAAAAAAAAAAAAAAAAAAAAAAAAACAGCAGAGTAACTGGTGCTTCTGTAAGGCACATGGAGTGGGGCAGTGAAGCCAAAGCACTTGAGGACACTTGAACTGATGGAGATGAAATGTCTGAGATGAGTTGTAAGATGCACACTGTGGTACAGACAAAGAAATTAGGACATCAGAGCAGAAACCAAAGCAGTCCCAATTACAGAGAAGGTGAAGAAGAACAAATTGCACTGGTTTGGTTGCATATGCAGCAAAGAAGAAGATGATTTGTTAAATCAAATTTGGGAAAGACAGAAAAAAATGCAAGAGGAGGGTAGAACATCTAGCCAAAAGATAGATGTATTGAGTAACAGAAAGGTCAGAAAAGGTAAGAGAGCGGCTCTGAGTAGACAGAAGAGGCAGCAGTTGACAGAACACCCTGAGACCATCGAATGTGAAAAGGGGTGGGGGGCGTTGTTGTTGATGATGATTTGACTTTTCAAGTGGGTGCAGTGACATTCATTTTTTGAGCCAAGATACACAAATTGACAGATGCTGTTAATGGTGGTTTTGCATTCTGTGGTTAAGTTTAGGATGTGACAGTAGTGATATTGGAGTCAGATGTAGAGATCCACATCAATAAAAATAAGAGACACATCCGTACATCTCAATACAAGCAACTTCCCATAAACTTCACTTCAAATTATGCTTAACATGCATTTCTTGGTGCATGCATGGGACACATATAGAGTGGAAATATTCCCCACTTACATCTTTCATGAAAGGAAAGGCAGCATTATCAGTCAGAACTGCCCTTGTTGCATGGTCAACAGTCTGCTGTCCAGAAATTTAATAATTATGGGTTGTGGGAGACAGTTACCTAGTAGTGGGTGCTTTCAGTGGTAGAAAAGCCATCTGCCCAAGTCACAAATGCTGCTTAATTCATAATTTGAAGAGATGGGAAAAAATCCTCATGAATTATGGAACTTAGTCTCTGTTGTGCACAGTGTTCACCTCCTGGGCTGGCATATCATTTTTGGAGATACTGAGTATTAAATTATTGTGATTATAGTATTTCTTTGATTGAAATTGTTAGATATTGATGGTCTTAGCTCCTGCAGCCTGTTCAGCTTCTTGACAAAACCATACAGAATTCTGTTCATCACTGCTAATATGTAATTCTGTGGTTTCACACATTTCTGTTCAGGCTTTCCATTAGCAATGCATCACCCCTTAGGTTGATGGTATCAATGTTTTTGACCATCTATAGAATACAGTTCAAATACCTCATTAACTACACATATATATTTCATATCTTCACATTATATAGCTTTGCTGTATAGCAGCAGTACAAATATCATTTTCAGGTCTTTGAGCCTAGTAAAGAACTACCTTTTCTACTTTGTCAAATTTCAGTTCACTGGAATTACACTGATGAGTTTAAAAAGGTAATGAAAACTGTGTTTTCTTCATTATGACCTAATGGCCTGGAATGGACAATATAAGCTTTTCGTACATTTGTCATCAGTGAGAATCAATAGTATCCTAGAAAAACATTCAACTGAAGCTCCAAAATGTAAAATCATCTGTCAAAATAGCATGTTTCAAAACTTAGGGTTCTGGTACCGTACTCCTACCTGCTTGTAGCAATTTGTTTTTTCATAATAAATGTTCATAATATTAATGAACAAATGCAGACATAAAATGCATGTTTTAGTCATATGTATATCTATTATTCTAATAACATAAATGGAACTAAATTGCCCCCTTGGAAGTTAACAGTGCCAAAAAATCTGATTTAGATAAGTTTTCTGCCTCTAACATCTGTCGTGTAAATTATTAATGGCTGTAATAATCATAAATCCACACTTGTAAATGTGATTCTACATACACTTATGAAGCACACTTAGAGTCAACATTCAACTCCCTTATCAGTGCAGAGAACAAAGGGGTAACACTGTGTGTTTGCTGACATTTCTCCTGTGTAAATCTTCATTAGTAATACGCAATGAATCAATCATTAATCAGACAGTATGAAGCAGTCTGGGAACTAAGCCTATATCAGATAAAAATGTAAGCACAAAGCAGAATTACTTGTTAGACAGTATGTTTTTGGCTGGAACATTTTAGAAGTTCTGCATTTCCTGGCAGTGACTGTCTCTAGACTGCACCATGGACTGATTTCAAAATAACTTGTTAAAATGTAAGCTGTTAAAACACACATTTCAATGCTGTCAAAATGCCCTCGATACATTAATTACATTAACGCTATTGCTAAAATGCTGCAAAAGCTTACAAAAAAGTACTGAGCAGACCCAGTAAAAACTGAAATGCTTTCAAAGAACGTCAAACAGACTGAACAAACCATAATAGACATTTGAACTGGAGTGACATGATGACATGTTTTGCAATATATGTTGTCCAACAAACTGATTTGGCTGGTTTCTTGAGACTTTTACAGCTATAAAGTACTTACTAAAGTAGCTTAGCATTTTAATATGTTTCTGTCTTTATATGCACCAAACAAGAAATAACCTGTGAATTTAGAGTTTGTATACTAAATTTACACTATCTCCCATTTCAGTATAAAATACAGTTATATTATATTTTGATAAACTTTGCATTTTTATTCATTCAGATTACAAGAAATATTATGTTGCTATTAATCATCCTCTCACCAGTAGAATAAAAATTAGTGAACAGGTTATAACGTGCACTGCAGCTTTACTTACAATGACTTTGTAGAGGTCTAACAATATAGCACAGAGGGCAATGGCTTTGTGATGCTAATAGTGTCATGCTGTCGATCTGGATTTAAATTCCACAATCTATACTTGCATAATGTGGGGAAGTAGCTAAACCAGAGGAGTAGCCCTAGGCTTCCTCCTGAAAGGAGATACTTGGGATAGTCTTGCCTATTTAGCAAACAAAACAATGCTACCTTTGATATGCTTGAGATGAAAACATGATTAGAAAAATAAAATGGCTAAAATGGTAAAAAGGTATGGTACATTCAATGTCTTTGTAGCCCTAGACTCACGAGCTAGCAGCTTCACAAGACTAAAAATGTGATAAAACCTTTTTTTTCTGCTGTTTTCCTGCCGATGAACTTCAGAAACAATTTTAAAGTCTGGGTCTTGGATTTCTCTGTAAGACAGGCATAAGTCTCTCCTAAGAAGTCTATACGATACGGAGTATAGTGACTGGGACTTTAGTCAGTCTGTGTAAGGCACATGCTGGAGCCCCTTGATCTTCTTTGTTAGAAACCTCTGAGGTCTCCATAATTGCTGCAGGTGCTTAGTATGGTACAATCCAAATGGGGCTTTATACTCAATTATGGGCTGGATAAGTGCTGAGTGTGTATTTTGTGACTCTAAATATGCTTTAGCCTTTTGACACTTTCAGATTTGCAAAAAAAAAATTAAATTTAAGACTCTTTGAAATATTAAGCAGATGCCTACCTCCAATCACTGTTAAGAATAATTGGCTTTTACTGAGACACATGGGTCTGAAATGCACTTAGTCCTGTTCAAGCAAGGAAAGTGCTCATCTAAGATCACAGTACATTGTGCAAGTTTTCACCCTTCACTCAAATGTTGTATGACCTGTGGAGTTGGTATATGGGAGTTTGGGGTGGCAGGCTTGACCCCAGTTTGGGGGCTGCAGTTATTTTGAGCTGCTCAATTAATCTGCATATAACAAATGACTTTTGTTTTCTTATGTTCTTGGTATTGCACATCATGAAATCGGGAGCTAATTTCTCGTAGTAGAATTTCACCATTAGCAGCTTCTCAAGAAATGTGCCACCTGACTATATACATTGCTTTAGCTTTGTGTGTGTGCCTTCTGTGGAAGGTTGTGCGCCAGGCTGGCAACTCAACACTGTAAAACTCCACTGCCAATCATGAGCGGACAGATGATCCGCTGTGGCGACCCCTAACCGGGAAAAAGCCGAAAGAAGAAGTATAGAATCAAATAAGGTTTATTTAACTTTTACTCACAGTTTAAAATGTCAAGGAGTGTAAGCCTTTCTTTGTGCACTCAGCATGATTCTGGGATCGCTAGTATTTGAAAAATTATTTTAGTTTTAATGTATTTTCAAGCACTTTTTATAGGATCATAGGATCATAGGAAGTTACTAGGCTATTGGCCCTGAGGCCCTTATAAGCCTAGCCAAGAGTTTAGCCCACATTTAGACAAGTCAGCACCAAAGCCCCTGTCCAGCAGGGACACAGGTGGAATCTCAGGAGTGTATTTTCTGTTTCTCATCCAGTTATCCAGGTTGCGCTTAAAAAAGGGATAATGAGGTACTCTGCTTGACGTGGAGAGGGAGTCTATTCAACAGATGGGGAGTCACTGGGGCACAAATCTGTCCCACCAACAATTCCTATTGATGTTACAGACCAGGTTGAGGTTGCACATGTGGGTTACTCGAGTGAAGGTTGACTTGCAGATATGCAGCAGTCCCATCAAGGCGGGGTCAGAGATTCCTTTGTATGCCAGACAGAGTTCACCTCTGAGGAGTCTGTATGAAACTGAGCAGATGGACAGGTCTTTTAGCCTATCTGTGTAGGGTAGATGTTTGAGGCCCTGGATTCTCCTGGTGAGGAACCTCTGTGATCTCTACAGCTGCTGCTGCATATGCTTTGCGAGGTACATGCTGAAGGGGGCATTCTACTCAATAATTGGCCTCATAAGGGAAGAATACAGGAATGTAATGACATCCTTGTCCCTGGATGAGATGCCCTTCTAATATACAAGGCAGTTCCAATAATTTGCCTCATATTAGCACACTGCCACAGAAGTTTTTTTTTTTTTCCCTATGGAACTGCTGACCTAAGTTCTAGTACTTGCTCAGGTGAAAATATGCTTTAGCCTTTTGTTGAAAGCTAAAAGAAATGATTGTCAAAGGACAGTTCTCATTTTTTTACTTCTTCAGGACAATCAGAATTCTCTTGTGAAATGTCCATATGTGCATCTGCCCACTTGCAACACCTAAGGAAGATTAGGTAATAGTACATATAACTGCTACTCAGAGGAAGGAGTAGGGCAAGGAGCTCTGACATTACTATCCACTGGGCATTGGTCTGGTTCATTTTCATTCAAAAGACATGAATCTAGATGCAGTGTCCTTTTCATTCTTTGCCAAAATTATGATAAGGAGAGGGTACTAGAGAGACCAGCTGAAATGGCTACCTATGTCCAAAGCTCTGGATATGGTCTGCAAAAATTTGGATAAAAATAGCATTTGCATGGAGAAAAAAACAACCCAGAAGGAAAGATGAGTGAGCATAAACAAAAGGAGGAAAAGATGGTTGCTTTTAAAGCTGCAAATAAGGAGACACAATTGTGCATTTTATTTGAAAAGATAATCACAGCACGCCAAGATCTGAGTGAGTTATTTGAAACAAATAATAGAGCAGAAACAAACAGAAGTGGAAAGGCTACAAGAGAAACGGCAAGATCTGGAGGAAGATAAAACATCAATTAAAGCTGAGCTGCTGGTAGAGATTCAAAGAATATAGGACCTAAGATATATAACAAAAAGACAGAGAGAAAATATGGATGATCTTGAAAACAACTCAAGAAAGGGGAGAATCAGAACAATTAGAATACCAAAGAATAGAAACATGCAAAAACGTGCCTGTGTCTTCTTTCTGCTGCTGTTTGCTGATATCCCAAACAATGTATTAGTGTTTCATGATTTCCTGCAATCAGAAATATTTTGTCTAATACATCTGAAAGCAAGGAATCAATAAGAACTAATACACTGTATGGGATAGCAGCGAACAGCAGCAGAACATAGACCCAGGCAAGCTTTGTCATGTTCCCATTCTTTTATTGCAAAATGAAATAATAAAGCAAGCGAAAAAAGTTAAAGTCGTCCCATTTGCAGGGATATTTATAAAGCTGATCCTCAGGAAAAGCCCATTAGAGAAAGAAACCTATACTAGAGGAATTAAATGAACTAAGAATGAATAAGACATCTGCATGGTTGAAATACCTGGTAGTTTTGTTTTTATAACAGAAAAGTGAATGCAACAAGGCATACAATATGGGAGATGTTCACAAGTTTAAATAAAGGTAGTACAGGCAGCTAAACAACCCAGGCAGTAAAATTATAAATTACCTGCAAGACTGGGAGAGGATGTGCAACATTAGAATCTGAAACTACCACAGGGAAGAAGACAAGACCAAGAGGTGCAGAGGGGCACATTCCATAAAAGAGAGGAGCAGGAAATAAACAAATTGCAAAGGTAACCACCATTCCTCTCAACCTGTAGTGATTAAAAATTATATCAAGAGCCTTTAAAATCATAGCAGAAGGTCAGAATGAGGATAACTTTCTTATTTTTCACAAGAGAAAGTCGTTATATACTAGACCATATATAGTTAGTGGCAGTGAATCTTTAAATAGACCTAGTTTATGTATTTAGTAAAGTATGTACATATAAATAGATCTGACCTTAAGAGGTACATCATAAACAAAAACTCACCCATAAAAGTGCTAAGATATGCTAGTCACCTCCCAAAACCACACAAATATTTTACTAGGCATGATCTCTCCAACTTTAACCCAGAAACTTTTAACACTCTAATATCTAAAGTAAGCTGGGACTTCCTCACTCAGATTCCTTTAGATGATGCTATCATTGCTTTCAACTCTACTTTTCTGGATATCATTAACTCACTAGCACCACCTCATAAAATCAGGACAAAAGCTAAAATATCTCCTTGGCTAACAAAAAACACAAGAACTCTCATGAAGTCTAGAGATAAGTCCAGGAAAAAATGGCTACAAACAAAAAAAACCCTAATGATCTACAAAGATACAAAGAACAAAGAAACCTGGTCAAAAGACAAATCAACAAAGACAAAAAAATAATTCTGCTATAACCCCCCTACAACAATAAAATCAGACCCAAAAAAATTCTGGCACACAATCAAATACTCCATCCAGGAAACACTACCTCACCCAACCCTACCCCAGAAAAGACACCAGTAGAAACAGCCAACACCTTCAACACTTACTTTGTTGAATCTATATCCAATCTCTTTAACTCAAATAGCTCCAATAAAAAGAACCCCACAAACCCAGCTTTCTCTTCAACAACAACTCCTTCCAAAATCTTCTCTCTCAAGCCCATCCCCACAACACACATCCACACCTTACTCTCCAAACTTAAACCATGCTCTGTATCTGCAGATAACATCCCATCATACTTTCTCCAGTCAGCTGCCCACTCACTTGCCTATCCTATCTCTATCCTCATAAACTGTTCCATCTTGGAATCTAAAGTACCTTCTATCTGGAAACACTTCTACACCATACCTATCCACAAAGGAGGTAACTCCACTGAAATCTCTAACTTTAGGCCTATTGCCATCCTCTCCCCTCTATCTAAAGTTCTTGAGAAGTGCATCCATACTCAAGTCATGGATCATCTGTCTCAGGAAAACCTACTTACACCTACTCAACATGGTTTTTGATCAAAGCATAGTACCTATACAGCACTTCTATCCTTTCTCAATTCTATTTCCCTGGCCAGAGATGACCATAAACTTATCTCGTGTCTCTTCTTTGACCTCTCTAAGGCCTTCAATACCATCTCTCACTCTCTACTATTAAACAAACTGTCCAACCTCAATTTCTCTCCTGATACAGTGGCATGGTTTGAAAGCTATCTAAGAGATAGATTCCAATTTGTAAAATGGGATACTGCTCTGTCTACTCCACTACAAATACAAATGGGAGTCCCCCAAGGATCCATTTTAGGGCCATTACTTTTCAACATCTTCACAAACTTGCTCTATACCTCCTGCCCACTCTCCACTATTATACAATATGTTGATGACTCTACAGTCAGAACTATAACTAACTCTCACTCAGAATTCTTAACAGCTACCCAGTCATCCTTTAACTTGGTAGAAACATGGCTCTCCAACAACCAACTCATCCTAAACCCTAAAAAATCAAAACTCCTACTCTTCCTCCCTAAAACAGCTAACCACATTAAGATCTCCTTCACTATCCAACCACTCAATAAGACACCAATTGCAGCTGAATCAAGCTCAAAACTCCTTGGTATTATAATCGATGACCAACTAAAATTCGATCTCCACAAAAATAATTATATCAGGAAAACCCACCTTAAGCTAGGTCTACTATATAGAAATAACACATTTCTTACTCAGGAAGCCAGGATAGCCCTCACTCATGCCTATCTTCTTCCCTGCTTAACATATCGCTCTCAAATTCTTACTATCCGCAACTCCTCTCTCATTGCTAGACTTCAGACTACATATCACAAAGTAGCTAGATTTGCAACCCAACAGCCCTACAGATCTCACCACTGTCTCTCACTAAGATACTTAAACTAGCTCGAACCGCCCCAACTCCTCCATCTCTCTCAGCTCCAAACCATACACTCAATCCTATATCAGCCATCCTTCTGTCTAGCCTTACACTCTATCATCTCCCACTATGCTCCTACAAGAAACCTCTGTAGCTCTTCCCAAGACCTTCTAAAAATCTACAAGCCCAAATCTGAAGCAGGACATAACGTATATAGCTACCACCCCTCTATTGAATGGAACAAATTTCTCTCGAGATTCAAACACAGGCACATCCCAAACAGTTTAAGCTAACACTAAAGGAATATTTCAATAAGAAATGGATCTGCCAATGCTCAAACCCTTCTGGTCAGATTTGATAAAAAAAAAAAAAAATTACACACCTGATTTTTGTACTTTATATTCCCTTCTGCTTACCTAATATATGTACAACCAATTGTTATCTGTATAAGACTTTGCTGTATTCCACTTCTATAAAATCTGTAATAAGTATGTAATGTTATATTTGTATGTACTGGAGCTTTTCTCCCAGGGCCTCTGCTGAAAAAGGGCTTCGGCTCTGTCAGAAATTCGCGGTCAACAAATGTAAAATAAAATAAATAAATATAGAAGCAGCAAAGCTACTGCAGAGAGCCAAAATAAAAGTGTTATGCCTAAAGCATAGCATTTGAGAGATATGGCAACAACAAGAAGATGAGGAAAAGGTACAAGATGGTGGATGGGAAACAAGAGAAAGAGTTATATCAAAAAGACAGAAGAATGACAAGACTTTCACACGAGAGACATAGGCACAAAAACAGAGCAATAAGCAAAAGCAAAGACAGACAAGAGAGAGCTCTAAAGAGATGGGAACATGGTGTTTCAGATGGTTCAGGTGACAGAGACGTGATCTCCTGGACAAATCAGTGACTAAACAAGCTAGACAGTAGCATTTGTGATGAACAGCAGTCTAAGCTGTGGAAGACTGGACTACAGAAGAACTGAAAGTGACCAAAGAAAGAGAAAGAGAAAGTGAGAGAGACAGAGAAGCAATAAATAAGTGGAATGAATGGACACTGAAAGGCAAGTGACTGTGGCCACTGCAGGAATAATTTATTAAATGAAACATATCCCTGCCTTATGAAATACACCTCAGGCAGCACAGCATCAAAACTTTACAAACAACAGGAGAAACGGAATCAGTTCCCAAGGCAATGATGGCTAATGCAGTCAAGTGGGGCATGGGGCAAGCCTCCAACGTAAGCGATATAGTTTTCATAATTATTTATGTACAATAAATGTCAGTAAAGGTAAGTTTAAAATCTAAGTGTTAAAAATAAGTAATAATTGCTGATGTAACAACAAGAGGGCATGAACAGGAATGCATGGGGGATACAAGAGGAAAAGTAAGATAAATAACCTCCAAAAAATGTGAAATAAAGGAAAGGTAATGTATAAGTAGCATGATAAAGAGCTGTACACTGCAAATTAAAAAGTGTTGGACTGTCACACAAATAAACCTGGTACTCCAGACCAGTGAGAAACAGTGGGGAGTGAAGACCAATGAACAGTAATTGAGATATAAAATGTTTGTGACATTAGTGGGCTGGCATGCAACACATTAGTGTGAGAGACACTGGAAGAGACCCAAAGAAAGTCTTAAAATTCTCATGTCAAGAGCATACCCATGCACATGCAAGAGCCAAAAGGCAGGGATCCAGTGGCCAAGAATGAGAAGGAGAGGTCTGAGCACTGGCAGCTGCCAAAGAACACAATGTTCATCTTGGACACTAGGCCTGGAAGAAAGGCTATGTCAGTGAGCAGCAACTGGGAAATCCAGGAGGTGTGGGCAAAAAACAACAAGGAATATATAGTTAATTAGGTGGAAAAATTAGGTGTTCATCAAATCTTATCTGAAGAAGGAAACTACATGAAACATTAAAGTAGATCAGGAAAGACATTATTCTGTTGCAAGAAACAAAAATGAAAATCAGAGATGGGGAGAAGCTACAGCATTATGACTACCCAAAGAAAGAAAGAATTGAACAACAAGGCATGGGAAGGAAAGAGGGAAATAGCAATTATATTTCATAGAGGGTTTCAGATAACCACAGAAAACATGATATAAAGAAGGATAAGTAGCTAGATCATGGAAGGTGCACACTGGACAATAGGGAACATACATGCACCAAACAAGGATAAAAAAGGATTCTACAAGAACATTTTTGCTTAATGGACACAGATGTGGGGACAACAATGTCACCAGAAAATCTGAAAAAAAACAGATTGCATGGAAAGAGGGAATATAGGGTAGGATTTATTGGAAAGAGGGAATATAGGGTAGGTGGATAGGATAGGAAATGAAACAGGTAACTACTGATGAGAAATGGTTTACTATGCACAAGTATTGCATGTGAATGTAATATACTGTACTGAGTTAATAACATTTAAAAAATGATTTTTATGCTACCTTCCACTTCTATTACACCAGTTCAGATGTTTATACTATGCTTTATTTGGTTTGAACTAAATGATCCATTTCCAGGAGACCATCAGTGCATTATTTCAAATCAGATACAATACACAGAGATAAATTATTAATATATTATGACATTATACATTATTGCATGCAGGCATCATGGGGAGGGGCAATGTAAGCTGATGAGGCTTGATTGTGAAAATGGTCTTGAACTCATATAATGTAAGGAAATGGGCTTATATGGCTGAATAACCAGTACACTGTAACATTTACGTAAGACAAGTATAACCATTTCTCAGAATGCCCCATAAAGGCAGACATTTCTAATGTGATAATAGTCTATAAGAGGTCTTTACTTATCTCTTCTAGAAAAGAATTTATCAGTAGACATGCACTTCCTGTAGTTAGCCATCAACATGCTTAAAAAATATTTACTCCCACATAAAATACACACTTTTTCTACCTATAAAATGTATACTCTCCAAAGCATCATTTGCAACTTACATTCAGTGTTATAAATTATATTTACTCTGTACTTAGAATGTCATGTACTGTTTTGCATCAATCACTACCTTTTGTTGGTATCAGTAGATGCAGTTTTCAGTCTTAAGGTTCACAGTCACCTCTCGAACTATCTGTATAACTAACTAGCTTCTTTAACTGCCTTCCCAGTCTAGAGAATTTAATAGGGCTGTGTTTTTCCCTAGCTATCTGGGCATCTAATTTTCCTTTTGGGACAATTTTTGATCTTCTACAAATTTATTTGAAGATATAACTAGATGAAATCTCTGTAGCTCTTGACTCTGACATTCTTAAAAGTCTGTTCATTCTTGTTTCTGTACTTGTGGTAATTCTGCTGTTACTTTCTCTTGAATTTCAGTATACATGTTTTATAAAAAAATGTCTGGATTTCTTCCCAAAGATCTTTCTGTCTATTCTGTGATTTATTTAATACCATAACAAAACAACTTTACCAAATACATCAACTTCAGGCTGCAAATTTCCCATGGCTTTCATGCAGAGGGGACAGTCTCCTGGAGGGTTTATCATAGCAATATTTCTATCAGCTGATTTTTTCCCCACATTTCCTTCATTTTGTAATGCTTTTCAGGTATCAACAATGTAACTGAAAATAGGTGCCAAGTTCTTCATGCCTCTGCCCATTAACAACTTAGGTAATTAACAATTGATGTAACAGCACATATCTTTAGAATGTATATTAAGTTTGAAAATGCAGAGTAGCAATCACTGTAGCTTTTTTTACAGCTGTCTCTTGAAATTTGTTTTCTAATCGAATGTTTTTCAATAGCCATCCAGTATTTCATGTAGAGTGCGGATATCTTCCCTACCTGTGATTGATAGCCAGTTGATCAGATTCTAACTGTGTAAACACACCTGATCAAATTTAATTTTCCAAGTAGGTCATCTCATTATCTCCTAGGCCCTGCAGGCAGTTTTGTGTTTGTGTGCTCTTTTGGGAAGTTTCACTTTTTTCTGTAATGTGACCATAGATTCAGTACACACACACACACACACACACACACATATATATATATATATATATATATATATACACACACACACACACACACACACACATATATATATATATATATATATATATATATATATATATACACACACACACACACACACACACACACACACACACACACACACACACACACACACACACACACACATTTATATATGGTTTACTATCAAAATTCTGATAATCTCTTGTTTGAGTAATGAATTATTCGAACCAAATGGCCGTAAATCACAACATTTAACTAGGAATCAAACGAAAAACAGTTCACCACTATACCAAAACCAGGCTGTCTTCCAATAGAGGTTGTCCACACTCAGTTCAAGGAATAAATTTCCATTCCACAGCAATTCGCTTCATAGATTTATTCAAAAGTTAATCCAGTTCAATAACTTGAAATGAGTGTGGGCAACCTCTATTGGAAGACAGCCTGGTTTTGGTATAGTAAATCACAACATTGTTTCCTTACATCAACAAACGCGGTAATGTTGATAAGTCAAATTTGACATTATCAACATTACCCAACTTACCTTGATGTCTGGGGAAGTCCTACAAATATTTTGCAGGGGTCAAGCCCCCCTGTGCACCCACACCCCCTGCTAATTATATATTCCAACGCCAAGATCACACTACAGTGAGGGAAAGGGAAATTTTCCCGATCCCCAATGTAGTGCGATCTCCACTCTCCAATCCAGTTGTAAACAGCGAGACTCAAAACCACAAATGCAGCTACATCTCAACGTTTTGGAGGCAACAAAAATTCAACTCAGGATTTTAAACTTTTGCAGCTGTACCTTCGACCATCTGAACTATGGTAAACTAACTTTCCAACATTTGATAGTAAAGATAAATATGGAATACATTCAAAATCTCTAATGACAAAGACACAGATGACCCAAAGATTGACCACAGAAGGTTGAAACACTGAAAACTAAATGACCTACAAAGTGCTATGCAAGCCCCCCCATACCCCACACCCCCCCTAACACTTGTATATACCAATTCTGTGATCTTACTACACTGAAGAAAGGACAAAAACCCAGATTCCACTGTACTATGATGTTGCACAAAAAATACAGCTTTTTTAGTATTTCTAAAAGGCTGTTAGAAAATGAATTTGGAGTTCTGTGTTTTGACCTGTAGTCTATTTTTTAAGCATCTGTGTTTTTTCATTCAGGATTCTGGCTGTACTTCACACATAGATAGATAAATAAATAGACAGATTTTGTATATGGGAAGATGGCCTAATGGTTAAGGTGTTTGCCTTACATACACAAGGTACAGTGTTTGAATCTCACAGGGGATAATTGGCTAGGCTTAAAATGGTTCGCAAGGGCAGTTAGCCTAGTACTAATCTATAAACCTATATATATATATATATATATATATTGAAAGAGAGAGATCAGTATGTGTGCGCATGTGGTTTTCCAAGTATTGTTTGACTTTAAGGAAAATCAACCTTTGCATTGTCAACAGTGCAGATAGTTGACAGTTGTGTGAGAACAGGCAATCGTGGGGGTTGGGGAGTATACCCTTACCCCAGGAACTGCACAGTTTCTTAGTGTTTTATGTATATATATATATATATATATATATATATATATATATATAGGTTCCCTACACTGGACCGAAAGCTCGGAAGATCGTCAATCACATCAACGATGCCAGAAGACGATGGAGCAAGTAACCGACAACTCGTAATCCCAACAGCAAAAACGCCGACATGGAAAACATGTAAAGCGACTCGGTAAGTGTGTGATAGTGAGGAATTTAGGGTTAGGGTGCATGTAAGGTGTGTGTGTGCGATAGTGAGGGATTTAGGGTTCAGGTGCGTGTAAGGCAAGTGTGCAATTGGGAGGGTGGCCTAATGGTTAAGGTGTTTGCCTTACAAACACAAGCTGCAAGGTTTGAGTCTCACAAGGGATAATTGGCTAGGCTTAAAATGGCTCGCAAGGGCAGTTAGCTTAGTACTAACCTATGAACCTATTTATATCTTTTATGGTTGGGAGGGTGGCCTAATGGTTAAGATGTTTGCCTTACAAGCACAAGGTGCAGGGTTTGAGTCTCACAAGGGATAATTGGCTAGGCTTAAAATGGCTCACAAGGGCAGTTAGCTTAGTATCAATCCATGAACCTATGAACCTAATAGTGAGGGATTTAGGGTTAGGGTGCAGGTAAGGTGTGTGTGCGATAGTGAGGGATTTAAGGTTAGGGTGCATGTAAGGTAAGTGTGCGATAGTGAGGGACTTGAGGGTTAGGGGCGGATTAAGTGAGTTAGGGTGCGGGTAAGGTAAGTGTGCGATAGTGAGGGACTTGAGGGTTAGGGGTAGATTAAGTGAGTTAGGGTTAGGGTGCGGGTAAGGCAAGTGTGCGATAGTGACGGACCTTAGGGTTACGGTTTGGGTTAAGGTTAGTGCATAGATAGTTGTGTGTAAGGTGTAGTGTAGGTTTTTAGGTTGTTGGTGTGCTTGTGTTGTGTGTGTTGTGTGGAACAGCGAACATTTTGTTTTGTTAACTGTCTGTATTGTGGTTTGTTGGGCATGTGCACTTTCGTGTTTTTGCAGTTTCGTTCTTGTGGTGTCAGTGTTGTGGGTGTCGGTGTTGTGTACTCTCGGTCTAACTTAGGGAACCCATATATAGATATAGATATATATATATATATATATATATATATATATATATATATATATATATATATAGGTCTACTTTGTTTCACTGGAAGCTCATTTCACTGAATTTCAATTTACCCTGACCAAATTGCTGAAAACTCATTTCACTGAATCTCATTTCACTGACATGAAGTACTAGCACTGTGTAGAGTACTGTAAGGCAAGTAAAGGGTATATTTCCTTTTCCCTACTGTAATGCAATTCTGGAGTTAGTATATATAGTTAAGGTGGGTGTGCTATGCCCCCCCGCTATTTAAATATACCAACTCCGAGATTGCACTACATTGCAGTAAAGGGAAATCTTCCCATTCCGCGCTCTATGGAGATCCCCATTCAGACTATTCAAACTTTTAAAAGTTCAATCATATGGTCTCAGCCATATAAAAGTCGAGCTTTTAAAAGTTCGACCTTCTGAAGGGGACCCATATATATATATATATATATATATATATATATATATAAAACTAGCAGGAAGTGAGAGGGGCACAGCTCTCTACATTGGGGATGTAGGGGGAGGGCTTGTCCCCCTGCAAAAACACTCCCCCAGATTTAGTATTCCTCCATGCAGGACTAGCTTAGCCCTGCATGGAGGCGGCCATTTAGGAGCAGGATGGCAGCGCGCCATGCATAGCAATGAGGCATGCTGCCTGAGCTCCTAATCATACATGGAGCATGTAAGAGTGCAGGTGGCCTGTCTGAGAGCAGAGCACTTAGAATATACATGCCCCCGCAATGAAGAACAGCAGAAAGGTGTAAGAAATGAAATACCTCACAAAGAGGATTACTGGCCTCAAACAGATACCCTATGCAGACCATCTAAAAAACTACAGCTTTACTCCATCGCATATCGCCTACTCAGGGGTGATCTCTGCCTAACATACAAAGCTATGTCAAACCCAGAGCTGTTGGACATGCTCCACTTAAAGAAATCCCAATCCCTCCAAGCTACGCACTCTAGGGACCTAAACCTTGTCACCACAATAAACAGAACATGCTGGAGGGATAGATTCCTGTCCCAGAGACTTCCCATACTCTGGAACAGACTACCTATCTATGTCAAACAGAGCTCCTCATTAGCACTCTTCAAGAAAAATCTTGATGATTGGATGGGAAATGGGAAATTCACCCCGGGGATCACTTCTGTGGCTCTGCTCGACAGGGGCACAGGAAAATAATTTTCTTGGGTGGCAAAAGCCAGGGTACATTTTTTGGCTAGGCTTGTATGGGCCCTAGGGCCGATAACCTAGCACCTACCTATGAACCTATGAAATGAGTGAGACTGCTCATAGGTGTCTGTGTATCCTCACCAACAGTCCCCCTTGTGTACAAAAGCAAAAGTATAGAGAAATACAGTGAACAAACCCATTTTTTTTTTTAAATCCAATTAAAGCTAACCGTAGGTGCGAGGGATGCAGCTTAAATGGCTGAAGAGGATAACAAGGAAGATATATGCAAATGAAGCAGCATAGCAATAGTGTAGTGGGCAGAGCATTCGCCTTACAAGCAGCCATTCCCTGTTCGATTACCACTGCAGCACATTCCATTTTCCATGGAAAAGCACGTTATGACTAATATTTTTATTCATAACCCACTAAATGACATATATTTATGAACTGAAGTACTGCAGTAAATGCACATGTGAGGTGTCAGTGTCATAATGAATAAAGCACTAGTAAGCAGGTTTAAGCAACAATAAGCAGTAGTAAGCATATTTAAGCACTAGTAAGCTAGCCTGATTGCACGGTGGTAAGCAATAGGCACACTGGTTAAGCAATTCTAAATCTAACTCACTGTAAGCATATGTAACCAGAGGTTAGCATTGCTTACCCTCACGCCAACCAGCGCAAACCCGCTTACAACTGCTCAAAAGTGCCTTAATCACTCTTTATCCAATGACCCTTGTTCTGCCATCAACAAAATAAACAGCCACACAGGTCTCAAACCCAGGACCCTATATACCACAGTCACAGTAGTTAATCACCAAGCCATCATAGAAGTACAGAAGAATGAGGCATCAGCAAACAAGTCTTCACCATAGTAAAACCAAACTGTACCTGGGAAAGGAATCAGTATACAGACATAAGTGCCTTAACCCACTACATAACATAAATATGTGAACTGAAGTAAAGCAGTAAGCACAGAAGACAGGTGTAATTGTAATAGAGTGCCGAAGTCCCCAATAAAACACAATGACCCATATAGTGTACGTACACATGAATCATGGATACCAGGCCTGGGACCATCTCGCCTGTGACCTCACCAGTGCTGCTGGCATACCCCGAACTGGTGAGCAGGTAAGGCATCACTATGCCGACCTGAAGTGGCATAAGGGGGACCTCTTGGACCAGTGGATCCAAGAGGCTAGAGCGGCAGGGGATGTTCCAGTTGTGTGTAAGTATCACCCCACTATGTGTGTAATAATAGCCAGCTCAGTTATATCATGGATAGGTATGGCTAAATATTCCTCTTATGTCCTCCACAGCTGCAATGAAGAAGGCCGCGAGCCAGGAGGCCCACGTCAGTCAGCTGGTGAGGTTCCGATGTGAGGCAGGTCAGTACTACTCATGCATTCACTGTCATAGGAAATAAAACTAAAAGTAGTAGTAAATCAATTGCCTGTATAAAATCTGTATTGTTCAAGACAAGTACTGCATACACTGGAGAATATGGCAGGAAGAGTTTCATACAGTATGTATCTAAATAAAAGTGTAACAGCCTTACAATAAAGGTCTAACTGCTGGACTGCATGTTTATACTCTGGTATCATATGGTAATGTAGATTTGCAATCATGTAATAGTACTGTTGTATTAAGCACTGTTACCAACACCATGCACCACAAATTGAATGTGTAGGAATGCCTGTATATGACTGGTGTAATCCCCAGAGGCCATTTAGACACATAGACAGAAAACAGGGAAAATGCAGACAAAACCCAAATAGCACATGCAACTGAGATGTAAACTGTTGTTTTGTTTAGCACACACAGCATACAGAAACATACCCCACAACTGTACAGATGTCTCCAGAATGCCCAGTATGGCCCATATCTCTTACCTATCAACCTGTCCCCCTGGGAAATCAGTGGGATGACCCTAGACATATAGGCAGCAAACAGGAAATACAACTGATTGACACACATCTATGAGAACAAAGCTGGCACACTAGCAACTCCACAAAACCTTATGAGAATAAGAAGCCCCGTATGTCTCATATGCATCCCAACTTGTCAAGCTGTGGCCAGAGTGTGTACAGTAACAGAGTCCGATGTATGTGCATAATAGTAATGTGGAATCTGGTACTGTGTGTGGGAACATTCAGGTAGTGCTAACAAACAATTCCCCCACAGGTCTTCCAGATACCAACATTGTGCCCAGAAATACAAGAATAATACCGTGTACTGGTACTGTTTACATTGGTATTGTATGGCATTGCGGCTGATGCAGTTGCTCTGAATAATGAGGTATTGCACATCACTGCCGCCCACACTGTCCTACAGAATATTACTGTCTAGGAGATCTGTATAAGAGTGTTGTAATACAAGGTCAGAATGCAAAAGCACAGGGGATTAATAAGACAGAAAGCAGATAGGAGATATACAGCAATATCTATATAGCAGACACAACTGTGATGGACAGTGTTTAAGTTGTAGCAGACACAGCCATGGTCTGAATCCTGAGAGTGGATGCAGGCTGCATACAGAATCATACCCCACAAATGGACAGATGAGGCCAGAATGTCCAGTATATGGGCCCATATCTGTTGCCTGTCCTCCTGTCCCCCTGGTAAGTCTATGGGGTGATCCCAGATATTTAGCCAGCAAACAGGGAATACAAGTGATTGTCAAACATCTATGAGAACAAACCTGTTACTGTAGCAACCCCCAAAACTGTTAGGAGAGTAATATTTCAATTATGTCCTATCTACACTCCTGTGTTGTCAAGCTGTGACCAGAGTGTGTACAGTAAGTGAGATGTATGTGCATAATACTAATGTGTAATCTGGATGTTTGTGTGGCAGCAGTCAGGTAGTGCTAACAAACATTGCTCCCACAGGTACATCAGATACGAACACTGTGGTGAGAAATAAAGACCATTATAACCTGTACTGGTACTGTTCACTCTGGTATTGTAGGGAATTGTGAGTGTTGCAGTTTCTCTGAATAATAACGTATCACTGATCACTGTCACCCACACTGTGCTACATAATATAACTGTGTAGGAAAGCATGTATATGTGTGTGTCAGGTCACTAAAGGTGTAAGAGAGCAATATTCTAGATATGTCCTGCCACACCAGCATGTGGTCAACACATGGCCAGAGTCTGTGCAGAAAGAGTTGAATAGCTATGTGCACAACATCAATCTGGAATCTGGGAGTATGTGTAGAAAAAGTTAATTAGTGTTAACAAACATTCCCTCCACGGGTATACCAGGTAAGAGGTGTATACTGCAGGTAAAACCAGTTCACATGTAATGATGATGACAGCCATATCACAGTCCAAACTAAGGCTATAGTGTAGTGTAGTAATACTTGTAAGGTACAGATAACAGCACTGACTAACAAAGAAATGTGGACTACAGGAATATACTAGTTGTTAATTGACATCTTTCTCTCCGCCAACCATATCTCCAACAATAATCAACATACTCACCCCAAATGGTATGTAATGACACCTATGTTCTAATAATGTCCAATTGTTTGATAAATATTTTAATTGTTCCCATGCATGTGCCATAATGAATTATTCCAACACTGGTGGCATGGTGCCATCAATGTACCTGCATGCTGTTTTTATTACCACTGTGGTCCCATATATGCATGTGTTCTGTTTGTTATGCAACTGTTGGGAATCTGGTGTCTGAGTTAATGGGAATATCTATGCATGCTGTTATACCTAACCCTGGAATGTGTTGACTAGTATTAACCCACATATGATGATGAAATCTAAACACTATAGCACACTTGGGAAGACCGGTCCCAGCAGGCCCACCTGTCCCACCTCAGCTGGCCATGGCACTGGGCACCAGCATGTCTGAGGCCTAACCCAGGATCTCCCTGTCCTTTGGTCCTGCACCACTTTTGGGTGGAACCACCTCAGGGGATGGGGCTTGCCCCCCCGGGAGCAGGCATAGATAGCCACCTGTCACCCTTCGCCAGGTTGGAGTCATGGTGCGTAGAGAAAGCAACCAGTAGCTTGGTGATCTTCTATGCCAGCTCAAGGGCCGCACTTCACAACTAGAGCTTCAGTCTGGCTCTGCGATTCAGCCCCCAGCACAGCCACCATCAGGGCTGTGATGGTGCAATGGTGACTGCCCATGGGTGGGGACCTCAGTCCCACTGTTTCCACTAGGGGGCTCATGGGCTTCCAATTTCCCAACACCCCTCCCCATCAAGGTGTTTACCCCCCACAAGTGTCATATACCAACCCTGTATGCGTCTTGTTTGTCTTGTCTGTTAACCTACCCAACCTACCTCCCCAAATATACCTACTACTACTCCATAGCATCCCACTCTCACCTGAAAAAAAAGGGCAATCTATTCCCACAAAAAAATCTTGCCCCATACATAGCTGTCCATTTCACACACGTGTCCACTGCACACATGTAATCTGGTCTAATTGGCATCACAACTTATTATTGTTGTTCTCGCCCCCACCCGGGGGTTTGAGTGTCTAAATCTACCTCCAAATTCTGTGTATATGCACAGCTGTTGCTGTAGAAGAAATGGGCAGCTATGGACCTTCCCTACACCCCTCCTGCACGTCCCTGGCTAGTTTACCTACTGTCTTACCCTTGTGCCTCTTTTTTTGCCACTTTCCTATCAACCCCTTTTTCTTTTCTTTTAAAGAAATTAGCATGGGGGTAAGCGGGAGTAAGCATTTTTAAGCAGCAGTAAGCGGGTTTCAGCCTGTTTGCATCGGGGTAAGCAATGCCTACACTGGTTAAGCAGTTTAGAAGCTAACTGAGTATAAAAAACTGTAACCGGAAGATAGCAGTGTTTACCTCAGAGCAAACCCACGCAAACCCACTTACAACTGCTCAAAAGTGCCTTAATCACGCTGTATCCAATGGCCCTTGCTTTTCCCAGCAACAAAATAAACAACCTCTGCAAGGCTCAAATCCTGTACCCTGCACACCATAGACAAAGTGACTTCCCACTAAGCCATGTCAGATGTACATAACCCTGATGTATTCATAAACATATCATCCAGGCCAGTCAGTCAACAGTACAGAGAATCTATTCCAACATTTAGATGTTTGTGTGTGTGTGTGTGTGTGTGTGTGTGTGTGTGTGTGTGTGTGTGTGTGTGTGTGTGTGTGTGTGTGTGTGTATGTATCTAAACAGATACAATATATCTATCTATATATATATATATATATATATATATATTTATATATATATATATATATATATATATATATATATATATATATATACATATATATATATATATATATATATATATATATACACATACATACATAAGTATTAATATATATGAACATATATACATGCAAATGCCTACATCTATAGATATATAGGTCTACATCTATATGTCTAAATATATACAGCAAGTTACATATATGTAAGCAGATATATATAGGTTGATAGGTTCATGGGTTTATACTAGGCTATCTGCCCTAGGGCATTTATAAGCCTAGCCAGAGTGTGTTTGGCTTTCGCCACCCATTTTAAATTAATTTTGCTATGCCCTTTTTTGAGGTTACTATACTGTGCCTCTGTCTAACAGTGACACAGAAGTGATACCCGGGGTAAACCTACGATCCCCTATCCACTCATCAAGATTCCTCTTGAAGAGTGTCAATGAGGGACTCTGCCTAACCTGGACTGGGATTTTATTCCAGAGTGAAGGGAGTCTCTGGGTTATGAATCTGTCCCTCCAGCATGTCCTATTTATTTCAGTGCTGTGGTTCAAGTCTCTCGAGCGCATAGCTCGATGGGATTTGGATTTTCTGAGGTGCAGCATGTCCATTAATTCCGGGTTGGACATGGCTTTATACATCAGGCACAGATCGCCTCTGAGCAGGCGGTATGCCACTGAGTAGAGCTGGAGTTTCTTTAACCGGGCAGCATATGGCATCTGTTTGAGCCCTTTGATCCTCTTGGTGAGGTACTTTTGGGGTCTTTCCAGTTGCTGCAGGTGTCTGGTAAGGTACATCCCAAAAGGGGCATTGTACTCAATTATGGGCCTGATGAGGGATGAGTAAAGAGGCACGATGACCTCCCCTGATCTAGATGTGAATCCCTTCATGATTAGGTGGGTTATATAAAATGTTTTTCTAACCACTTTGGCCACGTGGTTGTCAAATGAAAGATTGCTATCCACTTGGGTCCCAAGGTCCCTAATTACTTCTTCTGTACTTAATGGATTACCACCTATGTGGTAATTTGTGGGCACTTTGTTTTTGCCAAAGGGGATGACTATACACTTTTTGGCATTTAGCTTGAGGCCATGGCTCTGGCACCAGTTGTCTGTCTCTATGAGGCCCTTTTGGAAGATGTTTGTGTCGGCTGGAGAGTCAATTATAGCGCCCAGTTTGCAATCATCTGCGAACTTGGTCAGCCACAGTCCTTCCGTGTTGGCCTGTACCTCCGAGAAATATATACCGAACAGGAGAGGTCCCAGGACTGAGCCTTTTGGGACGCCACTTGTAACTGGTTTGGAGTCTGACATGGCTCCAGCAATTCTAACCATGTGGGTTCTGTCCTTGAGCCAGTTTGCAACCCATCTAGTGACATAGGGATTTATATTTAAGCTGGTGAGCTTATCTATAATGCCCGAGTGGGGTATTGTATCGAAGGCTTTTGCGAGGTCCAGGTAGGCAGTGTGGACCACCTTCCCCTCGTCAATGGCCTTGGTGACTGTTTCAAAGAAATCAACCAGGTTTAAGAGGCAGGACTGCCCTTAACAAAGCCAAACTGGGTAGGATCCAGTGTCTGTAGGTCCCCAATATCTTTTTTTATGAGGTCCATGATGATCCTTTCCATAGCTTTGCAGACCAAGCTAGTCAGGCTTATGGGACGATAGTTTCCAGGATCCGTTGAGGCACCACCTTTGTGGAGAGGGACCACTGTTGCTGTACGCCACTGTTTGGGTACATATCCTGTGGTAAGGCTGAGACTGAACAGTAGTTTTATGTTTGGGTTTAGCTCTTCTTGGAGTTCATGTAGATCGCAGCCCGGGACACCGTCTGGTCCCATTGATGCTGTGTTTTTTGCTTTGGAGAGGGCGGCTCTTACCTGAGCATCTGAGATGTCAGGGGGGCAGCACTCTGCTGGGATAGATATTTGCCCTTTTGGTGGGGAGGGGGAGTTTGCTGAACCTGTCAGCTAGCATGTTGGCAATGTCTGTGGCTTCGTCTATTTTTTGTCATTTTGTACTAATTCTGAGCATATCTGGGAATTCCCACCCAGGTTCCTAACATAACTAAAGAAAGCCTTGTGATTATCCTTAGTGTCCTGTGCAATTTTTCTCTCGAAGCTGGCCTTAGACGATTTTATGAGTGCCCGTAGTTTTTTGCCAACACTGATCAGAGATGCCTTCCCTTTTTGGGATTTTGCTCTATCATGTAGTAGCTTCCTCCTTCTATTGTATAGTTTGTTTATGGCTGGGGTCCACCAGACAGGATGTCTGCCTTTGGAGGATTGGGTCTTGGTTTCATTTGGGATTGCATGATCCATGCATTCCTGAAGGTGTTCATAGAATGCATTTATAAAGGATTCTGCAGTCTGGGCTGTATTTTCCACAGGCCCGGGGGCTTTGAAGGATTCCACCTCAGTTTTGAGGAGTGTGAAATTTGCTTTAGAGAAGTTTTTCACTGTGGTTTTCTGGGCAGGGGGTGGGGTTGGGATGTGAATATCCAGTGAGATTAGTTTATGGTCTGATCTTACCATAGGTTCATAGGTTCATAGGTTCATAGGTTTATACTAGGCTATCTGCCCTAAGGCATTTATAAGCCTAGCCCAAATTTTTGTGGCTTACGCCACCCCTTATATGAAAAAATACTGTGCCCATTAGTTTGTTGTGCCTCTGTCCAGCAGTGACACAGATATGATTCCGGGTAAACTCCACGATCTCCCATCCACAGGTCTAGATTTCTCTTGAACAGAGTCAGCGAGGTGCTTTGCCTCACATGGACCGGGATTTTATTCCACAGCATAGGGAGTCTCTGAGTGATAAATCTATCCCTCCAGCACGTCCTATTTATAGCCGTGCTAAGGTTTAAGTCGCTTGCTCTAGTGGTTTTGGTGGATTTGGATTTTTTGAGGTGGAGCATGTCCATTAATTCCGGGTTGGACATGGCCTTGTATGTCAGGCACATGTCACCTCTGAGCAGATGGTATGTGACTGAATAGAGCTGGAGATTCTTCAATCTGGCAGCATATGACAGATTTTGGAGTCCCTTTATCCTTTTGGTGAGGAACTTTTGGGGTCTCTCCAATTGCTGCAGATGTCGGGTGAGATACATCCCGAATGGGGCATTGTACTCTATCATTGGTCTGATAAGTGAAGAGTACAGGGGAACAATGACCTCACTAGATCTGGATGTGAATCCCTTCATGATCAGGTGGGCAATGTAGAAGGTCTTTCTAACCACTTTAGCAATGTGAGTGTCAAAAGAAAGGCCACTGTCAACCTGGGTCCCCAGGTCCCTGATAACCTCTTCTGTGCTTAGTGGATTGCCACCTATACCAGTGAGGGATACACTTCTGGTCTGGAGCATAGAGTCCCCATGTTGGTGATGATCAGGTCCAGTATGTTTTCCCCTCTTGTGGGAGTGGTAACAAGTTGTTCCGTAGCATTTGAGTTTATAAATTCTAGGAACCTTTGAGCTAGGGTGTTGGAGCTAGAGTAATGCTCCCAGTCTATGTTTGGGTAGTTGAAGTCACCCAATATAATGGTGTTTGGAGAGACCTTCATATTTTCCAGTGTTCTCAGGAAGGCCAAGTGAGGTTCCTGGGTTTGGGAGGGTGGTCTGTAGCAGGCTATAAACTGGAAGGCAGTTTTACCCACTGTTAGTTGCACATGGATAGTCTCTGATGCTTCGTGCTGTGCCACCAACCTGGAGGTGTGGGTATCTTTGACGAATATTGATACTCCCCCTCCTTTTCTGGTTCGGTCCAAGTTTTGGGGCCGAAAAGCATGGTATGAGGTATAACCTGGTACTGCTGGGGTGCTCTCGGGAGCCTTGAACCAGGTTTCTGTTACTGCACAGATATCGATGTTCTCCATGCTAAGGAGAGTTTCTCCTTAGCTTCCACATTGTACATTTCTATATATTGTACATTTCATAAATATATATATATATATATATATATATATATATACATATATATATATATATATATATGTAGGTATATACGGACATAGTTATATTTATGTAAGCATATATATATGGGCATACATCTGTAGATAACAATGGGAAAATAACTACAACATATATGTCCACATGCACCGTTAACGGGGTTGAGAGGCCCCAAAGAATATAGGTCTTGTACGATTAGGCATATGCCCCCCCACAGCCAAACACATCCGCCCTGCAATACACTACCAAGTGTTGCAGATCCCATAACCAGGTCCTGACATGACATGGGCGCAAGATGTTAACAGTACTACATCCCACCTGTATGATTTCAGGCTGGTACTGGTAACATATCATGCAGTACAGTCTGGCTCCCATAGGAAATGTACAATGTGGAAGCTATCAACATCCCCAGGATACATATACACAGACACATATATGCAGATATATATATATATATATATATATATATATATATATATATATATATATATATATATATATGGAAACATATGTGACTACACATACACACGCGGAGATATGTACAGTAAGATACATATGTAGAAGGTGCACACAATATGGAACAGCCACTATGCTTGCAGTTAACACCTTAACAACTGGACACTGTATGAGCCACCCATACAAATGACAGTTGTTGCCTGCAACATATACCCACAGAGAGTTCATAGGATATAACACCACACCCAGGTTTGCATAAATGGAAAACTTTGTGTACTATTACAGTTTTATATGCCATGTCATATAGCTGTTCAGATACTGACATCCATATAAACAGAGTAATGCAACTGTGAAACAGTTATACTAATACAGTAGTCTGGAAAGTTTCACAAATGTTGCTGTCCAGGCCAAGCCCTTCAAATAGTACAATAGTAAAGACAGACTGGCCCACATTATACCTAACAATCAGCAGTAAGTAATGCATGTGTATAGTTCAGCAGCCTCTATCTACACTCTGTGCAGAATCACTAGCTGGTAAAGACTTCAGTTAACACAATGGGATGTAGCTGTTACATAACAAGGCATAACTGATGCCATCACAAGCACACTGACAAACAGAGCAGTCTGTATGGCAGGAGACAGTAGGCCTGCATTAACCCAGTTTATGTAACTATTTTAAATATAGGTGAATTGCATGGTACTGTACATCCAGATACCTAAAGGCAGCTCACCCCTGATACCCCCAAATTTGGTAACAGCCTATGTTATTTATGATGCATCCCCCCCATCTCAATAATACAGGGCCATATACCACATTACATACACTGGCCTCTGGAGTGCATAAGGGAACACATGTACTTTGTAGGTGAAGCCCACACATATATGGCGCCAGCCCCACCGTATGTGTGGGGGATACAGCAGCAGTGGACTGATGGCAGGAATGGCAGCATGGTATACTCACAACCCACTGCAGAACAACCCCTGACAGCATGTCATATGTGCAAAGCTTGGTATGTAGGTGGAGGACAGAGGCTGGAACTTAGGCCCATATGTGGAAAACAGTTTCCATACACTAAGCAAGTCACTGGTGTTACAGGATAGTCTGCAACATACCCTTAGTCAGGGATTTGAAGTTAGAAACATAAATGGGTGTAGCCATGTACTGATAGCACTCAACACACACACTGCCAGTGAAATATCTGACACAGGACCTGTGTGGTGGACAGACAAAACATGATAGGCACACCTCTGGCCATCAAGAGGATAGGCCACAGATGAGAGCTATGCAGACAGACTGCATTCCAAGGTAAACTAGTATGTACACACAAACCCTGTAACACCAGTACTATACAAAGCATAACACAACTCTACTCGCACTCTGTCTGTAGTTCTGGAACCTCCTACAAATATGTAGCTGGCCTGAGTGTGCAAGTTTTCCTGTAAAATGTATTACTACCTGCTGTCTGTAACACTGATGCCCACACACAGGAAGGATGTCCTTCAGACAGGAAAGGTAAAGGGACTACACCCACATGATGTAGGGATTTATAGTAGGTGGTTGCCATGACAGTGGTAATTGGAAGTACTACACAGCAAGCTCCATGCAGTTAGCAGGTGGAGGAGACTGATTGGTGCAGAGGCCATCACCTGATCACGTGCATCACCTACTAAAGCCATGTTGCAATCTGTTCAAAGCAGCTTATTCCATTTACTGGAGAGAGAGAGAGAGAGAGAAACAGAAAGAAAGAAAAAAACACTTCAAAAAGCAAAACTAAGGCAAAGGCATTAATTCAGCATTCATTCATCAAGACATCATTCCCACAACAGGTATGTGAAGTATATATACATGTAATAGAATGTAGTACCTGGTCCATAATAATGGGATAAATTATGTGGAATGATTTATATGTGCCATCAGGTGTTGTTGTGATGATGTTCAACTGAACAACTGCTATGGACAATAGTGTCTGTCCCTGTGGGTAGTGGGCCATAGCCGTTAACTGTGCAGGTCAGCACTGACTGACAAGATGTAAGCCATCATATTGTGTGTTGTGTAATGGGAAGTATGTATGTTATTTGGCCAATAACTGGTGGTGGAAGTAATGCCATTATGATGGACACATGGGACCCATGGCCCACCACTGGCAGGATACTCAGGTTAATCTGTAATGTAGCATGCCAGAATGCCATAGGTGTGTAATAGGGTTACCTGCAATTGGGTCCTACATATACCCCCTTGATATCAGGCTGTGTCCATATGTGGCACCAGTCTGTGTTATAGCAAGGCAGAAAAGTGCAGCTGTGTAGGAAGGTGTTGTGAGATTGTGGAGCTGATGTCTGAATGTACTCCACTTATAGGTATGCATATGTGTACATATGTCACATATATAATATATAAAGATATGTATATCAGCATGTATGTCCACAAATATACAGATACCCATGTGTAGACATATATATGTAAACATATATACTTCACATATATCTACACATATATAGATATATACCTATATGCACATGTCTACATATATACAAACACACACACAAACATATATGTCTGTAAAGACATGTCCCCTATTTTACTACCACAGTGATGTGTGCTATATGTGAGGCACCAGCGCACATAGTAATACAAATAGACATCCACAGCTGGTAGGCTGCACACATCAAATGCATAACTGGCTTGGATTGTGGTAACAGTTATCTGTATGGTTGATGGTGACAGTGGTAACCATAACGTGGTACATGGGACCTATACTGGGTGTACCTTGGTGTAATGACAGTGTACACAGCAACCACATCCCCCAGTGGATATTGTACTCCCTGAAACCCATGATGACACTCTGCCATACCCACCATCACATATTGGCCTCAACTGCGATACAACCCATAGTATACCCCAACAGTGGTACAACAGGGATATGCATCTCATGCATATGCCACATGCGTAGTAGAGTGCTGCATTGTCATGCCTCACCTATGAGCAGCAACAACAATATCTGTACTACTGTGTGGCAATGGGTATTGTAATAGGAGTATGTGGCCTCGGAATGCTATCCTCTACAGATATACAGACATGTGCACCTACACACATGCCAGAACACAATGGGTATCCCATGCCTATCACTCCATTTGTAAAACACTGTTGTGCTGGTACTGCAAGGCTCATGTAGCCAATATGGGGGGGAGCTTAACAGGGTACATGTAATGTCCCATACAGCAGCAGCCACAGCTTACTATGGCAATGAGTGTTGCACTGGTTGTGAAGGCCCTCATGGAATTACCAAGTACAGGTGTGCTAACACACAGACACTGCTATACTCAGTCATGCACATGTACACATGTGTCAGTACAGGGGTGCATCCCTGCAGGTGGTCATAGCTGTGTATCCAGCTATTGCCCAAGGGGAGATCAGTTGTGTAGGGGTTGTGTGTGTACAGTGTTATCCTGCCACCTGCCAGGTGGCAGCGGGCATCTATCGACAGACACTACTGTCGTGACCCTCAGGGTGTGAGTAACATGCATCAGCCAATCCTCCAGGTGCCTACTGCACATGGCCACTGAGGTGATCAAGTTGACATGTATGCAACATGCATTACAACACATGGTTATTGTCTCTGATGGTGACCTGTACCCAAGCATGTTTGGTTGACTGTGGTAGTAACACTGCCTTAACCACTCTGTATCCAACAGCCCTTGTTCTGCCCAGCAACAAAATAAACAGCCCTTGCAGGTCTTGAACCCAGGAGCCTGTACACTAAAGTCACAGCACTTACCCACTATGTCATGACCATTATGAAAACAGCTATGCCATGACCATTGTGAAAACAGCTGTTGTTTTACCAATATAGCTGTCAATACACATATTGAGTAGTACTGAACAATTGCCTTTACTTCCTAAATTGTGTAGTCCTTGTTATTAATTTGACTGCTGCATCACATATGTTGTTTTATCATAATGTACACATAGCAGATGTGAGATACATCTGGGAGGGTATACACAACCGTGAGGTTTACACATGACAGGACTATGGCCATATACATATAATAAGTCTATATATGTCTACATGTAAATATACATGTATACTCATACATATGTCTGTAAACACATCTGTATAGTCCAACATATATATGGCCATGTGCACATCTCTTCATGTTTAACATGTGCACCATTGGCTACTGACAGACATCCTAAGGACATCATAGTACATTAGCACTGCTACCACAGTAATGCTTCTGTGGACTACAGCAGAGATATGGCCAATATATGTGGGCAGTCTGACACACTCTGGACAGTCCAGAGGTATACACAGAACCCCTTAGTGCAAGACATGTGAACCAAGCCTGACAATGTGGATGTTAACAGCCATGTAGATGGGTATGACACATAACTACTGGTATACATTTGCCCCCATAGGTTATGCTTTCACACACCTCTGTCTGTCCTGACACATAATAACCACTGGTACAGAGGTGCCATGGCCACATACTACCCACTAGTTATTGACATACATCTGTACAGCATCCCACTGCTTTGTCTGGCATACATGACTGTTATGGTGGCCCAGCAGCAGTACATCTGGCAAGTATCTGGACATGACATCTCACTGGGCAAGTACACTAAGCTGCTAGGCATGTAACAAAGCACTGTGCAGGCTACAAGCAGACTGGCTCAACACTAGCCTACATTATCTATGGAGGAATACATATGTACCTGCAAATATATAGCAGGCTCTACAGGCATGTCACAGCACAGAGTAACAGACACCTGTGTGAAAGTGCATAACCACAACCAATGTGAAACAGCCACAGCCACATATGGTAAGCTAGTGTAATGTTACAGTATATGGACTATCTGTTCAACACCATCCTCATATTTGCCTCTCACACACTACCCCTACATATACTGGAACACTCCACAGAGTGGTCCAATGCCTGTCTGCGGAATGAGACATGTGTGTGTTTGGCCCTACAAACATGTATGCCAGTAGGATAACATACAGTGGAGCAGCATGTAACATCAGATAGAACAGGACCAAGAGCAATGACATTTACCACAGTCTGTACACAGGCCAAGGTACATATTAACAATACATACACTGTCGATATTCACCATAAGTACACAAACCTCAGTACTGTACACACAACCACAGAATGTCCAGGTTATGTCATCAAATATAACCCCTACTATACATAATGTGTAGCAGTATGATATCTCACTGACTTGTTATTAGATATGATATCAATAAATAGGTTCATAGGTTCATAGGTTCATACTAGGCTATCTGCCCAAGGGCATTTATAAGCCTAGTCCAGAGTTTTGTGGCTTTCGCCACCCCTTTAGTTTGGAGGATACTATGCCCATTATTTTGCTGTGCCTCTGTCAAGCAGTGACACTGAGATAATCCCTGGGGTATATGTGCGATTCCCCCATCCATTGGTCAAGATTTCTCTTGAACAAAGCCAGCGAGGTGCTCTGCCTCACATGTACCGGAATTTTGTTCCACAGCATAGGGAGTCTCTGGGTGATGAATCTGTCCCTCCAGCACGTCCTATTAATAACCGTGTCAAGGTTTAAGTCTCCCGCCCTTGTAGTTCTGAGGGATCTAGATTTTTTGAGGTGAAGCATGTTCATCAATTCTGGGTTGGACATGGCCTTGTATGTCAGGCACAGGTCACCTCTGAGCAGGCGGTAAGCGACTGAATAGAGCTGAAGTTCCTTCAGTCGGGCAGCATAGGACATATTTTTGAGACCCTTTATCCTTTTGGTGAGGAACTTTTGGGGCCTTTCCAGTTGCTGCAGGTGTCGTGTCAGATACATTCGAATGGGGCATTGTACTCAATCATTGGTCTGATGAGTGATGAGTACAGGGGGACAATGACTTCCCTTGATCTGGATGTGAATCCCTTCATGATCAGGTGGGCAATGTAGAAGGTCTTCCTAACTACTTTGGCAACGTGAGTGTCAAATGAAAGGTTACTGTCAACCTGGGTCCCCAGATCCCTGATAACCTCTTCTGTGCTTAGTGGGTTGCCGCCTATATGGTAGCTAGGGGTAACCTTGTTTTTCCCGAAGGGTATGACTATGCATTTTTTGGCATTTAACTTTAGGCCATGGCTCTGGCACCAGTTTTCCATTTCTATAAGACCCTTCTGAAGGATATCTGTGTCAGATGTGTTCTCAACTATGGCACCCAGTTTGCAGTCATCTGCAAATTTTGTCAGCCATAATCCTCCTGTGTTTGCTTGTACTTCTGAAAAGTAGATGCCGAACAGGAGAGGGCCCAGGACTGAGCCCTGTGGGACACCACTTGTGACAGGCTTTGAGTCTGACATGGCGCCAGCAACTCTGACCCTGTGGGTTCTGTCACTTAGCCAGTTTGCAACCCATCTTGTGATGTATGGGTTTACATTTAAGCTGATGAGTTTTTCAATGATACCTGAGTGGGGTATTGTGTCGAAAGCCTTTTCCAGGTCGAGGTAGGCTGTGTGGACTGCCTTTCCCTCATCAATGGCCTTGGTGACTGTCTCGAAAAAGTCAACCAAGTTTAAAAGGCATGATCTGCCTTTGACAAAGCCGAACTGGGTCGGATCCAAAGTCTGCAAGTCTCCTATGTCTTTATTTATGAGTTCCATTATGATCCTCTCCATAGCTTTGCAGATCAAGCTTGTCAAGCTGATGGGACGGTAATTTCCCAGGTCAGTGGAAGCACCGTCTTTGTGAAGTGGGACCACAGTTGCCGTATGCCACTCCTTAGGCACGTATCCTGAGGTGAGGCTAAGATTAAACAGCTGTACAGCACATATGCACCTCTTACTGCATGACATATGTACAAAGGTTGACAGAGCTGTGGCTGGAGGCACAAACTCAGGGCCAATATTGTGATGTTGCCGTAATAACCTCATACATTTACTGTTGTAACAGGGTTTTTACAACATATGTCCTATGAGGGATATGAAGTCAGTAACTCTCACGGCTGTCACCATCTACAGACTGCAATCCTCATACTACTTTCTGTAGTTCACAGATAGGTGCTCTATGGGTAACGCAAGAAACAAAAGACATCACACACTGCCCAGTCTGCAGATGACCCTACAAAACATAGTTATGACATGACAGGTATTAAAACATGTAGGACATCCATATCCACACACACCCTGTAAAACCAACATTACTCCAATTGCAGTATAGCAGCCCTTACAGACTGTAGTCAAGTCAGACTCATCCCCCTCCTGTGTGTTGGCCTGTTTCCACAGTGTATGTTATTAGAGGTAAATCCTCAATCCATCTGTGATACTGTTTGCCAAACAACAGCTCTAGTTCCTGCTCACAGGGCATGAAAAGGCCCAACACCGACATGATGTTCCGAGATATTGGAGTGTGTTTCCATATAATTGGCTATGAGAATGTTACCACAGCTGTTCCACATGCAGTCAGCTAGAGGAGGGCTGCAGGTGTAGGTCTCCACATCCACCAGAGAGGGAGTGAGAGAGACAGACAGAAGCAAAGTAAAGTCAAGGAGGGGTGGGAGAGTAAAACTTAAGCATGTGTGTGTCACACACCTACCAGCACAGGGAATCATACCCCTGACAACTATGTAGTGCTATCACATTTCTATGCAGTTATCGGCTGCACCACATAGGTTACATGTTGAGGGGCTCTCAAACCATATATGTGATGGTGAGTGGCATCTGCAACAGGGATACAGTAGCTATATGGTTGGTGTAGTACACGTGCCTGTCCGCATGAACAGATGCCAGCATCAACCCAGCCACATTCTCACAGGGATGCACACACATCGACACACATGGCAGGGCCAGGAATACAACTAATCACTTATGAGATTGCCACAACACATTACTGTGTAGGTATCACATGCACCACAGGGGTCATACAGAGGTTATATGGGCAAAGGGTATGTGGAGGTGTCTGACATTGGACAGTATGCTTCAGTATGCCCATGGAGGTTTTAGTGAGTGTGAATGTGATCATACAACACACACACACACACACACACACACACACACACACACACACACACACACACACTGCCAGTACTGACATGCATGGGTGCATTTCTTCACGGGTGTGTAGTGGTCGACTGTGCCAGACAGCTATACAAGGCTAGGTGATGGGTATAACTTGGCATCAGCCCACATGACAATGGTCTGCATTGTGGCTCAGGGGTGTGGTTTCTGGATTTACCCACACAGGTGGGTATTGTATTCACCATCCAGTCACCTGGGTGACTACTGTGTGTGGCCAATGCTGTGCATTGCTTGCCATGTATGTGTTTCTTAGTCCATGATATGGATGGTGTCTGGGGTATGCACACCTCCCACATGCATGAACAGTGACATGTGGAATTGTACCTAGGGTGTCTGGCCCATGTTGTGTACACAGATTATCATCAGATGTGTCAGTCCTGGTCTCATGTGGTGTGAACTGGTAATGGACAGCAGGTTTACCCTGCACCTACATTGATACCAGCTTTCCCAGGTGTCAGTGGAATCTGTCCATACAGATCATGTTTTCAGCCATGGTATGTCCTTTGTGGGTCACATGTGATGGCACCACAGGGGTTGCAGGTGTCCAGGGGGGAACATGGGGAAGGTGCACTGTCGGCATGTACATGCCTATCGGACAGATGGACAGAGTGCCATGCCCTCTCTAGCACACTGCAATCACACCATAGTTGCTATCAGTGGGCAATATGCAGGGTACTACCAACATAGTGGTTGTTGCCTAGGCAAGTGCGTGTCTGTGCATGAGACATGGCTTGAGAGTGTTCACTGGGTAATACTATAGTTGCTAACTTTGTTTGCTTGGCCTTGATGTCACATGTACGGGTATGGATTTGCACCCCAGCATCTCAGCTATTTCACATCTGTTATCCCTGTATGGTGGACATTGTGATAACATACTAGGGCCAACATATAAGAAATTTGCAAACCCCGCTCCACATTGTGCACAGTTGTTATACACTCACCCCCACCTCCACACAGGATATGAGTTACAAACACAGACAGACACACACACACCTGTCATGTTCTGGAATTAGAACTCCTACCGAACTAGTTTATTACACTACAGCACTACACAGTTATAGGATGTGCCACAGAGATTACTGGAGTACTCCTTCACCAAAGGTATATTACACATTGGATGACATCAGCAGGATTGCCAAAGTAGGGCATTCGGATTGTAGTGAGCGTAGCTAGGCTAAAATGCATTGCTCCCTACATAGACATTGAAACACATACAAAACATCCACAACCAACATGTGTGAGAATAGAACCCCTACCAGAGTTCTAGATCACACTACAGCATGAAGCTGTTATAGGACGCACCATGGTGATTACTGGAGTACTCCTTCCCCAAAGGTGTATTTCACAATGAATTACATCAGCAGGATTGCCAAAGTAGGGCATTTGAATTGTAGTGAGTGTGGCTAAGCTAAAATGCATTGCTCTCGACACAGATATTGAAACACACACAAAACATCCACAACTGACATGTGTGGGAATAGAACCCCTACCAGAGGTCCATATCACACAACAGCATAAAGCTTTTATAGGACACACCACGGGGATCACTGGAGTACTCCTTCCCCAAAAGTGTATTTCACAACGAATGACATCAGCAGGATTGCCAGAGTAGGGCATTTGAATTGTAGTGAGTGTGGCTAGGCTAAAATGCATTGCTCCCTACAGTGACATTGAAACACACACACAAACACACACACACACACACACACACACACACACACACACACACACATACACACACACACTTGCCATGTCTGGGATTAGAACTCCTACCTAACTAGTTAATCACACTACAGCAGTATGCAGGTATAGGACGCATCACAGAGATTACTGGGCTGCACTTTCCAAAAGGTGTATTTCACAGTGTATGACATCAGCAGCCTTGACAAAGTAGAGCATTTGAATTGTATTGAGTGTGAAAAGCATAAAAAGCATTGCTCTCTGCACAGATGGTGACACACACACACACACACACACACACACACACACACACACACACACACACACAATTGCTATGTTTTGGATTAGAACTCCTACCTAACTAGTTTATTACACTACAGCAGTATGCAGGTAAAGGACTCACCATGGAGATTACTGGGCTAGAGCTTTCCAAAAGGTGTATTTCACAGTGTATGACATCAGCAGCCTTGACAAAGTAGGCCATTTGAATTGTAGTGAGTGTGACTAGCCTAAAAAGCATTGCTCTCTACACAGACAGAGACACACACACACAGTCACCATGTCTGGGATTAGAACTGCTACCTAACTAGTTTATCACACTACAGCAGTTATAGGAAGCGCCACAGAGATTACTGGCCTACACTTTTCACAAGGGTGTATTTCAAAGTGGATGACCTCAACAGGCTTTTCATAGTATGGCTATGGGTAGGGCAGTGTATGTGCATGGGCCATAACCCATTCATCTAGATGTTGACACACCACATACATCATATAATGATGCATATTCTGTATACTTAAATATATTATAATGATGTAAACCTATATACATTATATTATGTATTGGTGCTTTTCTCCTCGGGTCTCCACTGAAAATGGGCCACTAGCCTAGCTGGACTAACCCGGTTAACAAACAATAAATAAATAAATGCGGACATATGCAGGGTTATATTCTACAGGTACATGTATACAGCTGCTAGATGACTACTTCCTTGTACAGTCATGTTGCACACCTAGCACTTGCACCACATAGTCCATCATGCTGACAGATACCAGTGGCTAAGGTCAACAGTGAGTGACATCCAAACCTCATGTGGTTGTAGCCATTTGGCTGTGTGCTGGGTGGAAAAGGCCTCATAATAGATGGCCCCTTGTGACAGTCACTCTCTTCCACACATCTGTGTACGTCTACTTTTGGCTTATTACAGTGTGTTGTCCTTGGATATATGCCTGTATTCCTATCCAGTGGGTGTGCAAAGCATGAGTGCTGCATACTGATGAGTATCTGCACTAACATCTGCAAATGCCAGATATGTCTGGTCCACTGTTGTTTGCAGACATGGCCTTCATTTGTTTAAGTGTGTGACCATGCCCAGTATGACCTTTCGAGTATGTTGTTGGCTGATATTGACTTCATTTCTCTAAGTGTGTGAGCATGCCCAGTATGTCCTTCTGTATTGAATGTGTGGATTGATTCCAGGTAGTTTGTACTGCAGTGCAGACCTTTGTGTTGTACACCTACAGGTAGCATACTGTTTCTGCAGGGTATCCGTCTATCATTTGGCAATATGGAGACAAACTGTGCAGGGGATAGTGTGTATTGTAGGTGATTATGTCTGTGCTGCTTCAACTGCATGGTACTGCTGTTAGCAGAGATATTCAGACATGTGTACTGTTATGCACAGTGATGTTTTCTATCCTCATGTACTGTCAGGTGGACATTCTTGCTCACAGTGATGACTTGGGGGACAAGGGTGACTGCAGATGTGTCCGGTATTGTGGGCAGACACCTACATATTCATGGTAAGTTATGGCATTCTGGAGGGGGAGCTGCAGACACTTGGTGCTGGGTTTGTGTATCCAGTTCAGCACCTTGGTACAGTGCTGGCAGAGGATCCCATATTTGTCTGCCCATCAACATGGCAATATGGCCTTATCTTGCTGTGGCAATGCCTCACAGATGTACAGATTTGCACATGTTAGCCAGAGGCAGGGGCCATGGCTCAGAATATTTACCCTATTCTGGTATACGGGCAGGTGTGTAGCCACCCATTTATGTGTTTGCAGCCAGGGATAGTGTGCATACAGTTTGGTGTCAGACCCTGCACATTCCATGCTGCCTATACTCCCACACCCCCCTCTGTTATTCTAACCTCTTCCATCTACTATGCATATATTCTCTGATATTTTCCCTAAGGGTATCACACCACAGGTGTGTGTGTTAGTGTTGGTCCACAGTTCCTGCAGTGGGACATGGTGGACATGTTACTCTGGTATGACCACATGGCCTTGCATATGGCTTAAATGGAGTGTGTTATGTTGTTATTTGGGTGTCCATGACATAACATGCATTGGCAGTATATGTGAGACACAGGCCTTTGGCAGGTGCCTGTGGGGCATTAGGTATTTATGCAGCCCAGATGTGGCAGTCCATTGCATTCTGTCAGTCCTACAGTCCCAGACCACCATACAGTATATTCCCCTGGGTGACAGGGTAGATGTGATAGTTGTTCATGCCAACACCTTCTATCAGTCTTGATCACGTAGTGTGGATGCTGGCAGGGTGCTACCTACAGCTAGAGACACACCTGCATGGGACACCTGCACTGCATGCTGCAGTCTTCTGCTATTGCTATATACAGGTGGGGATCATACTGTACCCATTCCCCACAGCAGGGATATTTCCAGAGAGGTGCCTGTGGGTGGTGTTTGCCTGGCTGGGTGCATGTGTGCTATGGACACTACTTGCATCTCACACACAGATATGCATGGGGCATTACAGTTATGCTGGCATCTGCAGGTACATCAGCTGATTCCCAATACATCAGTCCTACCTCCTTTGTGATCTGCTGGTGTTCAGGGAGACATCACCGGTATCCCCTACTACAGGTCCTGTTACTGTGATGCATACCTATATGTACAAATCCAAGGGTGTCACCATTTCGCAGTTACACAATATATACTGTATGTCTGGGGTACTTTCCCCTGTGTACTGCTTGTATATCTAGCCCAACAGCCATGCCATGTCAGTCTTTCAGATGGTGACACATATTACCACCATACACTTACAATGGTTTACTGCTAGCATGTGTTATACTGGTGGGGATTGTCTTTGGCACTGCAATCATGAGGGCTTGTCCCTGTTATCAGCAGTAGTGGGCAACGGCGACCAGGTCTTACCTCAACATGCATACATACTGACCACTATCACACATTATGAAACACACACCATCCTAACACACACAGACCTGCATATTGTGCAAATGCTACAACCTATCCTGCAACCTTGGCCACCTCTGGCCATCTGTGCTCCACTCGTATATACCTACTCATACATGTTACTACATTTCTACACAGGATTGGGGGGAACACCTGACTGTTACTACATTTCTACACTGGATTGGGGGGACACACCTGACTGTTTCTACATGGAAGTGGGGTGCACACCTGACTGTTACTACATTTCTACATAGGGTTGTGGGCGGACACACCTGACTATTTTTACATTTCTACACAAGATTGGGGGGCACACCTGACTGTTACTACATTTCTACACATGATTGGGGGGCACACCTTACTGCTTCTACATATCTACATAGGATGGGGGGTACACCTGGCACTTGCACACATTTACTATGACTGTGCTGGTATATCAGGTATTCCTTTTCATTCTGTATTCTAACCTATCATAGTGACTAGAGGCATATCAGTGTACTACAGGTCTTAGCTTTGGTTGCCCTACATATTAATGTCTGACTTCCTACCCTTCAGAACTAACATCCCACTGCCTGACCTGCTGTGGTCTGTCTGTGTAGGCCTGGGGGGGGAGGTTACCCATAGGCATCATTCAGAGGCCATAGCACAGGCTCTGTTTGGGTTTGTCTACATCTGTCCAGCTGGCTGAGGCTGTTGTTGGGTATGTGAACCTCCCTGACTGGCATGTGTGAGTCATATGGACACACATGTCACCCAGCACATTTCTTTCAGTGGGTTTTGTCACCCTGCGTAGCACTGGCTACTATGATGACTCCTGTATGTGTTACAGATGTCATGGTGCCACTATGGGTGTCTACTATCTGCTGCCATAACATTCAGTCACCCAATTCCCTTGCATGCTCACATCCATACCATATATACAGGTAACGACACATTCTACTCCATTTGGCAATTGGTAGGTTGATTGACTTACCTTATGGGTGTGCCAGGATTCAGGATGGTGTTGGAGGGCTGCCTATGTTGGATGCACATAGTACACTCCCTATACATGGTTGAGCACAGGTAGTGTCATGTTTGGCATCCCTTTTACTGTATGTGCGAGTCAGAGAGAGGTGTCATTCCCTGGGTCCCTACTATGTCAGTGTATGTGCTATGTGTTGTCTCTTTGCCACGGCCAGGGTATACTGGACATGCCTTCATCTGCCTACTGGGTCAGACTCAGGTTGTTCCTCCTCTGAGTCACTCTGTGCCTGTGCAGGCCTTGGCATTGGTGGGGGGCTGTGTGGCCCTGCCCCATGCTGTTCCTGCTGCAGCTGTTTCCACAGGATCATATTGTGTAGCATGGCACATACCATAACAGTACTGCAAGGCTCCACCTGATGTGTCCAGACACCAGAACCGTGACTTCAGCATCACAAAACACACTCTATTATAAGTCTGGTCTGTGCATGTGCCTCATTATGGCATTCTTGTTCAGGTGTGTGTACATTTCTGATGGGTGTCATCAGCCATGGCTCCAGTGTGTAACCAACATCCCCCACTAGGTGACTGTAGGGGATGTCCCCATTGGCAAATCTCTGGTACCGCTGCATCAGATGCCAAATGTGGGAATTATGATAGCTTCCAGGGCAGCCAGCACACACATTCATTATAATGCCCTGGGCATCGCACACAACTTGGCAGTTGATGGAGGGGAGGCCATTGCGGTTGACATAGGCCCTACCCTGATCACCGGGTGCTGCTTTGATGTGTATGTGCATGCAGTCTATAGCACCCACTACCTCAGGGTATTCTGCTATTTGGTGGAAGAGATGCATATTGCTGGCCAAAACCTCACGGGTGTTGAGGAAATATACGTGCTCACTGGCATGTGCTGACATGGCATCCAGGAACTGGTGGAATACTCTAGATGCTGATGCCTGTGAGATCCCCATGATATCCTCAGTTGAGCTTTGGGTGGTACCTGTGGCTAGTATTCCTAGGCCTACACATACCTTGGTATCCACTGGGATGGGTTCCCCTCGGTCAGTTCGGTGTGTCAGGCGTGGCCGGCACAGCTCAACAATTTGCTGTAGGAGGTCCCTGTCCACCCTATAGCACTCCACTATCTCCAGCTCATGTAGCCCCTGTTAGATTACCCTGGGTCTGTACACTCTTCTCCATCTCCTCACTGTGGGTTGATCAGCAGCATTCACATCCACACCACCCTCAGCCTCTTGCACATGTTGTTCTATGTTGCCTGCTGCAGCCCCTATCATTTTGTAGATTTGTTTATTAAAAGGTCCCCTCTTGAATACACTGGTGGTGTAGAATATGGGAAAAACCAGTGGGGAAGGTGTCTGCATAGTTTATAGTAGTGTTCTGGGCTGGACTTGGCTGCTGCCTGTGTAATTGGCTGATTCTGATACATTTCACCTGCCAGCTATGCTAGTTCTCCTTGATTACCTTCCTACTGCTGTTTTTCCTTCCCATTGCCTTCCTGTTTAAGCCCAGGGGTGCGCCACACAAACTGAGTGCTCAAATGTGCACAGAGCTGCTATTTCCTGGTTTAACTTTTTTTTCTTCCTTTAAAACCCAGTGCATGGTGCGCACACCCGCTTAGGCAATGTAAAGAGTGCTAGGCAGATTCAGACACACCTCCTAACTTAGTTGTGCTAAGCTAGGAGCAAACCCGAGCCACAGGGCTGCAATCCACTTAAGGTATGCCTAACACACACCCCCATGATGTCAGCTAACTCCTAGGCTTGCACCAAGCTATTCCTACTCTTACAGTGCTGGGACCTGACTAGCATGCTGGGGAAAACTGGGATTCACTATCATTCCCCTCATTTGCATAGGATTGCCTGCTAATGCATAGTTACATGTCTCACACTGAGCCTCCCCCCTTAGCAACCACTACTCACTGGCCATGTTGTCTTCTGCCTGCCATTGACTTGCATGGCAGAATAGTGATTTTAGTTAGAATGCTTATTTTCAGTTTATTTTATTTTCCCCCAATCCCATTTAAGCGCCACTGCCCTACACTTAAACAGCCGAGATGAGCTAAAAAAAAATTAAATTTGATTTTTTTATTTTTTATGTTGTTTGCAATGCTAATGGCCTTATACTTGGCCATTGGCATGCTTCCTGACTGATATGCAGCCTTTATTTGGAGCTGTCACGGCTCCATTTTGGATTTTACAGAAATGTACTCAGTTATTGAGTACATTTCTACAGATTACACTAGTCCTGCACAGCCAGTTGCAAGCTTCTTGGATCACAAATTCACCTCATTTGCATGGATTTCTCCTGAAAATGGGGTAATTGGCATACAGGGGCTTAGTCCGTGCAGGACTAGTGCAGGAGAGCTCATGCACGCCCCTATAGGCTGTTCCTGGATCGCACAGCAGACATATGGCCTGCTTGAACTCCTGCACCAATCCTGCATGCCATGCAAGGCATACAGAATCCAGGGGACTGTTTTTTAAGTTTGCACATTTGGAGGATTCATGGAAGAGCCTGTGCTTTAGCGTTTGATTTTTGATGTAAGTTTATCAATGTTTGTGATGTCAAAGTGCAAGCCATTTGACAGTTGCTATGAGATCCATATGTATCTCTCTCTATATATATATATATATATATATGTATACACAGTATATATATATATATATATATATATATATATATATATATATATATATAAATATATACACATACATACATACACACACACACACACACACACACACACACACACACACATATATATGACTGAATTTAATTATGTTGCCATTTCACTTCTTCAACAACAAATAATAGTGCTTCATTTAATCTAAAACATATTTGATCAGCACTACATTTGATCAACACTCATTTAATTGTCAATTCCATAAACTTAAATATACCTCCAAAAGCTTTTTTGCAAGGGTGCAAGCCCCCCTGCACCCGCCACAACTCCTTAACACAAATATACTAACACCATAGTCACACAACCATGGACAAAAAGAATGCTCCTTACATACTGAATCACTGCCGGAGCACATACCTAAACTTATAGACATGGTGCAACAATATAAAAGAGAGAATTATAATGGTAAAACTAGTGATCATCACTAATTTGCATTATTACTACCCTCCAAAAATCACACCAGCAGTCAGTATCTATACTATGTCACACATTTCAATGTAATGAGTGTCGATCAAATATAGTGTTGCTCAAATGAGTTTTCTATTAAATGAATCACCCCCCCCCCCACACACACACACACACATATATATGTGTGTGTGTTGTGTGTACATCTATACATGTGCACACACGCACGCACACATGCACACACACACACACACACACACACACACACACACACACACACACACACACATACATATATATATATATGTATATATATATATATATATATATATATATATATATATATATAAATGCAGACACATGTTAAGAAGTTGTTAGATATATTCAGGTCTTCTGTAGGTAAAAGAAGCTCTCAGTAATTTGTAATTAAGCAATCATATTTCAACTGATTATGTTTAGATCCTTAATCTGGGAAGCTTTTGGACTTTTGTACTGCTAGTCATGTGACTTTTGACCTGTATTTAAACCATTTTGGTTTGAATTTTATGTATTAGTATTGAAAAAGGGTTTTAACCGAAAGCTTTGCTATTTCTTATAAAGTGGTTTTCTCAACGAAGTTTGCTGTTTTTCGTATTTTCATTGCAGCCTGTTTCTCTTTCAAGCTTGTGGACTTGACATTATGTGTTTAAATTCACGGTAATGCACTTATCTTCTAAATTCCTTAATTTCATAGAGTTAATCAGTGAGTCATTGTCAACATTAGGTACAACCTTTTTTGAGAATGCATACTTTAGGACACTATTCAAACATACACTTCTTGATTTATCTGTCAGTTTGATTATTTCAAGGAACCAGGAAGAATAACCTTCATAAACAAGATAAATGGCTTCCTTAAGTAAAAACAGGTCAAGATGCACTCGGTTCAAATGACACCTTAGTGCTTGCTATGTATCTCATCATTTGGATTGTTGTAATGTATGAATTTTGTGTGATACAGCCCTGTACTATTTGTTCCATTTGACTCAGTATTTTTGTGCAACATATTGCATCTCTTGGCCTTTCTTTGCATTTTACTTCCCTCAGGTAAGATTCATGAATCATCGCAAGCATCTGCTTTCTTAGCTTATTTGGAACTATTTTATCAGGTTTGAACATTAGACCTTGAACAAAGTGTATTCCTTCTTAAAATAAAAACAGAACTGTTTTTTTTTTCTTTATTGAATATCTTTTACTTTTATCAGTTTTTCGTTTAAACTCCCTTCAGTAACTGTATTTTAAATCAGTGCCAGTACATCCTTGAAAATCTTTTACATTTTTTCTACCATTAGTGACTATGGTATTATCCAAAGAATGTCACGTTCTTATTCAATCAACTTTGCATGCTGCTCTGATAAAAATAGTTCAGCAAGCCTGCTGTATGTGGTTCCTTACCTAGTCTATATTTCTCTTTAAGTCTGAACTTCTGCAAAACAGATAATATGTTCTTGAATCTCATTGGAGTCTTGCACACATACTTTATGATTGTGCTTTACAAGTGGTCTGTTTCTACATGAACTTTTTTAGCACAGACATATTCATAGAACGTCTCAGTCATGTACTGTTGCCAGTGAATCTAAGCATATCTTATTCATGCATTTGTAAATGCTCTTGGTCCTGAGAAAAATGGTCTATAATCCTCAAGAATTCCAGAGCTCTTACGCTGTTCTGACTGACATCTAATTGTAACATAGCTGTTTCAATCACATCATAATATTTTATTCTTGTGCTTCTGTAACTAGTTTCTTGAGCATTTCTTGCTCCATTCATTCAAGGCTGAAACTTTCTCATCAAATTATCCTCTCCTTGACTCTACATAATTAATCATGCTCCCTTTAGATGCCCCAAAAGTTATTTATCTAATTGTTGAAGACCACCATAAAGATGAATATTGTATGCATATTGACTTTCTTGGCAAAATTAAGTCCTCATAATCCTTTCAATATTGCTGCTGCATTGCATTGTACAAATTCATTATATACATCTGTGCTGCTGCTGACTTTTATGAATTTATTGCTGTAATCTTCCCAAATGTTTCCTGATGGCAATATATGCTAGCTAGCAGAGCATGTTCTATTCATATGAAGCTCATAAAGGTAATTGTAATGTAAAGCTCTGTAACAGTATCACAGTGACTGCTGAAGTTGGATTATAATGTGGAAAACGTATTCCTTGTAATAACGCATAGGCATGTGTTAATTTTATGTTGTTGGAAGCCTTAATGCAGGTAGATGCCAGCATTTGTAAGCCATAAATGCAAAATACTTTTTGATCTTTGAAAACACATTAACCTAGCAGTTTCCTATTTTCAAAGACTGACCTCTGAACTTGAACTGATTTCACTGACTGTGTGCATTCAAGCTCTGCGGCTGATCTGCATATGTTTATACCACAGCCTGCCCTTGTGCCCTGTACCTACACAGGGATTTGATTTTTTTGCTAAGCATTGTAACTAAATATTGCCCAATACATTTATTGTATACGCATTATTACACCAGTGCTAAATGTAGTTTCTCTTCACTCCAATTCACTTATGGATAAACCCCTTAAATTCTACCTATCAGTAACTAATTTCCTCTTTCTGTTCTATGTTATTTTAGCATCTGTATTATTTTCCTGACTGCTGCCTTTAGTCTTCATGCCTAGGAAGGAGTATCATGCTAATCACATTGAGTAAACCCAGCTAGATTTAACAGCAAATCTAGCAAGAACATCTTACTCCATATTTTTAAATAATGTATGCAAAATATTGCTTCACATTTTCCCTCTTGTATATCTAATCTGGCAGTTGATAGTAGTTGCAGCTGGAGTGGACACCCCTTATTAAATTCTACTCTCTTTGTCTCTACATAATTAATCTCTTTCCCTTTAGATGATCTCCAAGTTTAGTTATTTGTTTATTTATTTTATTTTATTTTACATTTGTTAACTGGGTATGTTGTAGAGCACCATACAAATGTAATACAGTATGCATATTGACAGCATTGGCAAAATTAAATCACTTTTCACAGAGAGATTTGGTATTACTTGGTAGCTGAGATAGGGAAACCTGCTCCATTCACCTTTAGCTATCCTCAGGCTTACTCTGCTACCCTCCCCTCCCCCAGTTCCCACCTACCTGTTTTTACAATACCTTTATATTTGTCCTAACTCCACCCTCTAATCACTCTCATCCTCCCCTTAACATCTTCTCACTAGCATCATCATAGCCTTCTCCTTATTTTTCTCTAACATCTTCCTCCATACTGCTCTCAAAATCTGTCTGTCATACCTGTAGTAATCCCATTCACACAACTAACAACTCTCATCTATATACTTAACCTACCTTGACATTCACTAATTCATAGCTAAACTCTTCCCTTTTTTTAAGCCTTTGTTGCTCGTAGTGCTACCTGTCATGTATCACTCTTCTTCTCCTAAAAAACATTACAACCTTTCATACCATAGTAATACTGAACCATAAATCTGCTATTCCCTCCCCAACATGCCACCATGACTTCACCAAAAGTTACCATATAATCTCACTCAGCTTATTCACCTTAACCCATTGCCTCTATTTTAAACATGCAGCACTTCAAAACCAACCCATGTACAAAATAAAATACACTCTCTTAAAAAGAAAAAGGGTCAACATCCAGACCATATGCCTCACAAATTCCTCAGTGTAGTGAAATACACCTTAAGCAAGTCAAGCTAATCTATCCCATTATCTAGATACTACTATAGTATCCTATCAATACCACATGCAAGATAAAACGTCCAACTTCTATCTCACCTTCTCTACCTAGGGTTATCTCACAAAACTTTTCTTCAAAACCTTACATACTCACATCAGATATTCCTCCAATAATAACACAAGAACCCACAAAACTCTTCTCATCTTCCCCTTCCACTTCAATAGGTTGATAAAAAAAGCTAAACCTCATTACAATAAACCCGCACAACATATGCAATAAAACTATTGAACTACATGCCTAAATTTTAATCTATACTCCAGACATTTTAGCTATCACAGAAACATGGCTTAAGTCCAGCATAAATGATACAGAACTGCTTTCCCCCTTCTACTACAATATAATTAGGGTTTATAGAATTCAAAAGAAAGCATGTGGAATAGCCCTACTTAACCCTAACACCTATAATCTTACCAAATACTCAGATTTCATTCCAAAACACTGAGATACTCATCATGTTCCTAAACTCAAATAAGAATAAAAGTTTGTACATTATTGTACTTTATATTCACCCATGTAACAAGACATGCTTTCTTGGATACCTACTACAATGTCTAATGAAATTATCACACTAGGAGACACAAATATCAACTGGCAGAGTCTGACCTCAGACTGCCCTTCTTGCAGTATGACTTTATCTGAGTTCACACAGTTTATAAAACCCCCAATTAGATGCAATAAATCCCATGATAAGAACACCACTCTTGACTGGATAATGGTGTCTTTCCAATGTAAATTCTTAACTGCTGGAACATTTCCTGATGCTCTAAGTGACTGTGTTACAACATATACCCTTAGAAGAATACTCATCAGCTCAATAGAAATGAAATTAAAATTACTTGTTGTTGTTGTGTCTTTCGGCTTTTCCCGGTTAGAGGTCGCCACAGCGGAACTCCGGTCCGCTAATGATTGGCAGTTGATTTTTACGTGCTGAGTTGCCAGCCCTAACTCATAACCTTCAACGAAGGTACACCCATTAACGCATGTCTCCACGCAGAAGACGCTCTAGCTGAGAGTCAAACCGGTCAGCGTCTTATTGTGAGGCGACAATGCTACCGCAGCACCACCACCGCAGACTGAAATTAAAATTACTTGTACTTTATCAAAATCCAACCAAGAATTAGCAAGACTTTAAAAGCCACAAACTGGATCTTTCTTAGAACTTTCCCTTTAGATGACACTGTTAATTACTTCAATACTTTATTTCTAAATACAATAAACAGTTTCACTCCTCTGCATAATAAACTAATCAAAATTTTCCATTTTCTCTAGCTTTCTAAAGAGAGCGGGACATTTCTGCTCAATAGAGAAAAGCATAGAAATACTGGTAAAAAAACAAACAAAAAAAAAAAAATAAGAACCTCCAAACATTTAGGCAACTTTACAATCAGGTCAAAAAATTAAGTTAACAATGATAAGAAACAATTTTATACTAACAGCACTGACGAGATACCCACTTACTTTGTAATCATTTGCCTGGGGTTTAGATCAGTAATACAACTCGTCACTGCCGTAGCTCCTCCCCAACCAAGCTTACATATACTCCCAATGCAAGGCACCATTTTTAAATTGGAGACCTGATCGAGTGTGCCCACCATGTAAGTTTTATCTGTTAATTTGTTGCTTGCATCCCATACAGTTTACAATATACTTGATACACTAATTCATATGTCTACTGCTTGGCCGTGTTGTTAAGTTGTTTAATGCTGTGTACTTTTACTGCATATGAGAACCTAAGTAGATATTAGATGTATTTGTAGGGTTTAGAACAGCAGTATTTTATTAGACAGCAATAGCTGTCTACAGATGTGTAAGCTCCATTGCTCCAACCTTTATGCATGTTAAGTTTTACTGCACTCATTAACTGATGTTTGTATTATTAAACTGCAAAACAAGTGCTGTATCACTATTGTTTAAGGACTGCTTTTATTGTTATGTAGCATAGATCACATAGCAGGATATCCTAACCCACTATTGGTCTCAGTGCAGAATTGCATTTGTTCATTAACTAGGGTTATTCTAACTACGGTTTGCTGAACTGTATCCTTTTGCAACTGTACTTTTAGGTCTATTTTACCCAAGACTGCCCAAAATCATATCTCCTAAATTCTGTACCCTATTCTCTCCCTAACAGTTTTCTCTCTTCAGCTGTCTGGTTTACTTGGCCATGCCCACCTAAGACCTGAGGACTATTGGCTTCATGTGCTCTGGTCCAGTGCTACTTCATAACCAAAAATAAAAAACAAAAAAAGGAAAACAAAGTGTATGTGTTACAACTTTTACTGTACTACTGTAAGGGTAATGCACACTCGATCAGACCAATGCTAAGTCCTCCTCTATCACCCTCTACTAAAACTCCCCCTTCCTCCACTCTTCCTGCCCTTTCAGACCAGAATTCCCTGCTAAAATCCTGACAATTGACAAAAAAGGAGAAAGATAGCCCTGACGAGATACCCACTTACCTTGTAATCATTTGCCTGGGGTTTAGGCCCCGCTTCGTTTGCCCATGCTATGCATGGACTCACTTCGCCCCCTACCCTGCCCCCAAATTCCACCTGCCCCCGATACCTCTACATTTATTCTAAACTATAGCCACTCCCATAACTATCAACCAATCAGGCCACACGCCTGTGCTCCCCCTCCCCCACACAGCACCCTCCTTTCTTCCTATCACACATCTAACCTGACACAGTCATGCTATTACCTAACATGATTACACTTCCTGCCTGCATACTTCTTTTTCACTTTACATCCTATCAGGACTCCACAGTAATAACTCCCAACCATTTACACTACACTGTCTCATCACCTTCCTTCCAAAACTCACTCTATAACTACATTTCCCCAGCTACCAAAACGCTCTTCTCAATACATCTACTCAATTACCAAACACCTACCACATTTAAACAAAAAATATCCCTAAAATATGACCGGTTCTTTACTATGTATATAAAACTAATCTCTGCTACCCTCTGTAAACTAGCCCTCAGTGGAGACATCCACCCAAACCCCGGTCCCACCATCACTAACCTCACCTCAAACTCTCTTCCAAAGAACTCCCACATCTCTCTAATCACAACCAACAAAGAGCCATGTGACCTCCTCAGCATGTGTCTAAACATCAGAAGCATATGTAATAAAACCCAAGACCTACATGCCAACATAAACTTGTACTCCCCTGATATTCTCATCTTAACTGAAACCTGGCTCAACCCTCACATCAAAAGTGAAGAAATACTCCTCTCTGGCTACAGCATCTTTTGCTTAGATAGACTATCCAGGAAAGGCGGTGGTGTAGCACTAATGTCTAAACACCACCTCAATATTCAAAGTCTCTACAATTCTGCTCCCCAGATTGGCAATGAAGAAATTCTATATGCCAATCTCAAACTAAACCCAAATAAAACAATCAACATCATAGGATGCTATTTCCCACCAGGCCAAAATTTGCCATCCCTAGAAAACCTCCTGAACTGGGCCAGTCATTCTTTAGCCCAGGAACCCATTATCCTTGGCGACTTTAATATCAACTGGCTATCCTGTAGTAACAATCACCCTGCCCTCAACCTAAATCTTCATGGTTTCTCTCAACTAATATAATCTCCTACCCGGATTAATAAAAGCCTTAACAATCATACCATTCTTGATTGGATCTCAGTTAACAAAGATCCTCACTTTTACACAGCGGGTTGTCTACCTGACCATTCCCCAACATTCCTACTAAGACACCATGTAAACAGTGTCAAGCCCATTATCCATAGACAAATCCAAAGCAAAGCAAATTTCAACCCTGACTCCTTTATCTCTTCCCTCTAAAACATTAACTGGTCACCATTAAAATACCTCAATCTTGATGAAGCCGTCCACTTCTTCAGCAGTATCTTCCACAACATCCTAAACACCCATGCCCCCATAAGAAATGTCAAAGTCAGAACTAAGAGCTCCCCCTGGCTACAAAAAAGCACCAGGGTGCTAATGGAAACCTGAGATGAGGCTTGGGAACACTGGCACCTAACAAAAAACCTGCTGATAGGCAATCCTTGATTGAACTGCAGAATAAGATCAAAAAGCAAATAAAAACAGATAAAACCCTTTACTATCACTCCACCCTATACTTTTTCCACCACAACCCTAAGCAATTCTGGTCCACAATTAACTACATCCAGACACCACCCCCCGCCTACCACCCCCTCCTCTAGCAGCATTGCTGATTCTATCAACAAACGCTTCACTGAAACCATACTATCCCTAGCCAAACAATACTTCCCTTCATCCACTCCCCCCACTCCTAACTCTAATTCTCTCCCCTGCTTTTTCCTTCTCCTCAGTACTCACCTTCAACATAAAAAGTCTCCTGTCAAAACTTAAACCCACAAAACTTGCAGCTGACAACCTCCCCTCAGAATACCTAAAAATAGCAGCTGATGCCCTAGCTTATCCTATTTCCATGTTAATCAATCACTCCATATCAGAAAGCTATGTACCCTCTCTATGGAAAATATCACACATCATTCCCTTTCACAAAGGAAGCCCCTCCACTGACCTTTCCAATTACTGCCCCATCGCTATTCTTTCCCCACTCTCCAAGATACTTGAGAAATGCATTAACTCTCAGGTCCTAAACTACCTTCTAGCTAATAATCTCATCTCCAAAACCCAACACATCACTACTATTACCTTGCTCTCTTTCACCAACACTATCCTTCATCATAAAAACAATGGCTTGTTCTCCACTGCTATATTTCTAGATCTATCAAAGGCTTTTGACATGGTATCACACAAATTACTACTCTCTGTTGTCACTACCCTTTCCTTTTCCCAGTCAGCCACCAGCTGGTTCCACAGCTATCTGAATAGCCACCAATAATCAGTTGTCTGGAATAATAACCTCTCTCCTTGCCTTCCTGTTACTCTCGGTGTCCCCCAAGGCTCCATCCTTGGCCCCTTACTTTTCTCCCTTTTCACCAACAACCTTCATACCACCACCAAGCATGCTTCTCTCATACAGTATGCAGATGACTCTACCCTCATCTGCTCTGCCCCCACTATACCAGAGCTCCAAAAGATCACACAGGAATAATTCTCATCTGTAGTAAGCAAGCTATCCAATACCCAGCTCTTTCTCAGTCCTAGCAAGACCAAACTCCTTATCTTCTATCTCTCCAAATCTATTAAAAATTCCCCCACTTCAGTATTCTTGCCAAATACAATACTGTGATCTCCCCATCAGATCACACCAAACTACCTGGTGTGGAGATTGACAACAATCTCAGATTTGACACCCACATATTTCTTACCATAAAAAGTACACAACAAACTTGGTGCATTATACACAAACAAACAATACCTCACCAAGACAGCTAGAACCTCTGTTGCCAATTCCCAAATAATCTCCACCTTACTCTATGCCTCTCCTATACTTACCAACCTTAGACAGTCTGACCTAAACAAGCTTGAGGCCTGCTACAATAAACGTGCAACATTTGCTACTGGCACATTGTATCGCAGCCACCATTGTATCACACTTAGGGAACTAGACTGTCATTTGCACACAAACTTGTAAACTATCCTCTGAAAATCCCATCACTTCAAAAACTTCTCCAACCCTACTTCTCCTCTAGACCCCTACGCTCCAGCAGCAAAAATCTACTCCTTATTACCAACACCAAAAACTCAGGCAGGAGAAGCTCTATTCTCTTGTGCCATATCCAAACTATGGAACAACCCTCTCTATAACTACTCTAACATCCTGCAGTCACTTCAAGACTACAACATCTCACCTAAAAATGCACTGGCTCTGTCCTTGATCCAATCCCAAATAAAAATCCCTCCATCTTCATCCCTCCTGCAGTCAAACTCTTATCCCAACTTTGTATTATTGCCTGAGGTTACACTAGCTGGCACTCATAATGGTGACCTTAAGATAGATATTCCTAGTCTACTCTTACTAGGTAACTCATTGTTTCTTTTCTTGTTTCTTTCTTATTGTAAAAGTACCAACTGCTCTGTTTTAACTGTATCGCATTGTCTTTATTACTGGTATCTCAATCACTCATGTATGTTACTCGTGTACAATTTGTAAAGCTTTTCTCCCCGGGCCTCTGCTGAAAAAGGACCTGTGTCCAGTTGAAATTTCCTGGAAAATAAATGTAAATAAATAAATAAATAAAATAAAATAAAACTTACAAAATAATCCTAAAAATATCTGGTAATCATTTAAATCACCATTGAACCCTGGATCAAAAAAGGAACTCAGTCAACTGCCTAATGCCTCCCCTTCAAACTGCAACAAAATTTAATACTTACTTCATTGAAGCATTGCCTTCCTAACAAAAAACACACCAGCCCTAACTAGCCCTTCCTGTTAAAGCCCTGCAATGCCCATCCTATTATTTCCACCATTATCAATATTACAAACAAATCCTTTCTACTCCAGTCCACTCTGAATCCAAACAACCTATCATTATTACTCCTGTCTCCTTTACGTTAAATTTTGTCCCTACTTCTACAATAAAAAGTTATTATTTAAGCTCAAACTCTGATCTACCTCAACTGACACCTTCCTACCAGAATACCTTAAACTAGCTGCTGAGGCCATAGCATACCCAGTACACATTCTAATAAATAGATCTATGCTTATGGAAAACATCTCAAATTATTTCTCTTCACCAAGTGGTTAACTCAACAGATGTTTCCAATTTTTCACCAATTGCAGTATTGTCCTTGCTCTCTCTTTCGCTCTCTAAACTCCTTGAAAAATGTATCCATAAAAAACTTCTCTATTATATCCTTCAGAACCAACTCCTAACCTCATCTCATCAGGGGTTTCCATTCAACCATAACATAACCACTGCACTACTGTCCTTCAAAGATACTGTAAACAAAGGTAGAAACTCAGATATGCTTGTCTCTTCTGTATTCTTTGGCCTTCCGAAGGCCTTTGATACATTAAACTCCTACAACAACTGACTTCATTTGGTCTGTCAGCTCCCACTGAAAACTGATTCAATAGCTGCCTATCCAATAAGCAGCAACTCATAAAATGGCAAGGCTCCTCTCTCTCTCTCTCTCTCTCTCTCTCTCTCTCTTTCTCTCCCTCTGTATCTGCCCATCATCACAGTTCTTCAATTCTCCATACCCCCCCATTTTAACACCATCAATAACCTTCACACTTCCTCCTGTCAAGCCTATCTAATTCAATATGTGCATGACTCCGTGCTTATTTGCTACTCTAATAATATGTCATATCTCAGGCAAATCACACATGAAGGCTTCACTTCCACTGAAACCTGGCTCATTAATGAACTTCTACTCAGTCCCAAGAAAACTAAACTTCTCATGTTTACACCAAAAATATAGAGTCAGGAGAAAACCTGATTTAAAATCTTTTCACTAAATATTACAGAAATTGAATTAGCCACACATACAAAACTGCTTGGAACGATAATCAAGGACAATCTTAAGTTTGATTTTCATATTCAATAATATCAACGAAAAACACCAAAAAAATAGGAATACTTTATAGACACAAACACTTTTTCAGTACAACCACACAAATGACCCTTGCCAACATTACCCTGTCTGTTTTATGAAGCCCCAGTCCTCGCCGACATACACATATCTCTAAAAGCTAACAACATTTGCAACATCACCGTGCAACACGTCAAGCACTAAAATGACTTGAACTTCTCCATCTAACTTATGTACCTCTCCTTACTACACATAACACTGTATGTAGACCCTCAGCTTGCCCTGCACTTAAAGCCATTCTCTATAGCTACCAACTCAGGAGACCCATCCAATCAGAATACAAACAACTCTTCATCATTCAAATAAAAATGCTGTATGCAGTCTTTATTTCTGCTCCTTGGCAAAACATTGCAACAGATTACCTCTGTCTATCTGATGCCATTCTAACCTCCATCCTTTTAAACTAAAATAAGTTATATCTAAATCATAGCTCTTGGCCTGCTCTAACCCTGTGTGAACTCTTCCTCAGTGAAATTCTACCCTCTTCTTCTTCTTCTCTTGACCTCCATCCCAGTCTTTAATAGCATCTGTAGTACTGCTAACTCTTTTTCAATGTATTTTGCTTTCACATGTATATAGTCCCTTTCCATGTCATGTTAAAAGACTCTGTATTAGCCATAGTTCGTTTCTGATGTTTTGCTTCCCTTTCTGCATTCTCCATAGTACACGTATGTCTACAGGTTCTATTTTCATCTCAGATTAGCATTTTGTACACATTCTGCTATTTCAGATGCTTTGTTTGATAATTTTATATTGTACATTGTATCAATAATATACATATGTGTGGGTGTATTATTATTATTATTATTATTATTATTATTATTATTATTATTATTATTATCACCATCATCATTATCATTATTACTATTTAAATAAACAACTGGAAATTTTCTTCCTGGGACTCTGCTGAAAACTGGTTCCTCTGGGCCCACTCAGGCTTTTCTGGTAAACAAATATTAATAAATAATAAATAAATAAAGCAATCAATCAATCTAAAGAGAAAAATATATTTTTTATAAAATAATTTGCCCAACCTGTTTGCCCTGTTCCTCCAAACCTTCACCTTTTCAAAACAAAAACTAAGAAATAGCATGCCCACATTTGAACTTAATAACCTAAAAATGCTATTGTCTCTCTAAAATGAACAAAACCCTTGAAGATGATTGTATCATTATTAATGAAGACCTGAATCTATTAAAAGATCATCTTTTAGAGCCATTAATTTTTAGCATTTCTTGCAAAACACTCTAACTTGCACTTTGCCTCTGTACAGCTAATGTATTTGTATTAACAACACTTTTTGCTGAAATAACATCAATAAATAGCTTGTTTTTATATTTCTGATCAGCAGCATGTCAAGTCTTTTGAACAGACTTGCCTTTCTTTATACTCATCATTGCAAAATGATTATTTCTACTTTTGCTTCTACAAGATTGGTTAAATGCAGGACAATGTTTTTGCTGCACTTACAGTCACACCTTGTGCACAAGGCTTGAATTTCAGTGGCATCATACTTCTATGCCCTACATGACTACACCTTGTCTCCATTAGCAGATAGTCCTTATGTCACCCCAGGGAGAGAGAGAGAGAGAGAGAGAGAGAGAGAGTGAGAGGTGTAGAAAATGCAGAGTCACTCCTCTCCATCCAGATCAGTTCCTCCAATACCCATGCTACTATTTCAAAAGAATGATACCTGGGTCATTGTCAGAATTTTATATTTCTGCAACATGATGTTGGTTAACAAGGTAACAGAAATGATCCCTGTAGACTTTTCCAGCCATGAACAGTGACTGGTATATGTTTATCATGTATCTGTTATTACTTTGTGAGTTGATGCTAGCAGTTTAGTGAATTTATTGCTTATTCATTTCTGTGTAGGGATTGGAATTGGAAATTTTGTGCGTTATGCATGTGTACGTTTAAAGGGTTATATTGCGGACAATGACAACATTCATGTGTGTTGACTTGGATTCTACCCTCCTAGCTAGTAACATGATTACATCTTCCTCCATGATTGGATTAAATAACTCAGAGATGTCGGTGATCCTTACATTATGTGTTCTTCTGTTTCCTTTCATTGTATTCTTCTATTAAACACTGTATCTTGTTATATTCTAGAGCCTGAATCTGTTTTAGAAGTGTTTTAGGACAGCAATTCCATTTTTCTTCCTGCTTTTTTTTACATGGAGTAGTCCAACAGGTATCAGATGATAAATGCATTAAATATTTAACATGACAGGTATTCTAGGTGCTCTTACGAATAATACACCCCTGGAGACGCAGCTGATGGGCACTGAAAAAATCTCTATGATGATTGAAAGTTAAGTGCTTTCATTGTGAACAAATAGAGACTTCATCAGAACTGTCTAAAATTCAGCAATCACTTAATTTAAACAACTTAATATAAATCACATGATACAACTGATCAGTGAGCAAACAAGATTCATTGTTATTGTGAAACTGAACTGATCTTCCAAAATAGCATTTCAAATGCATAATATGAAATACATTAAAAACAAGTTTATGGTATACCACCACCAATAGTAATACTATACCACTAGCAATTGAAATTTTTCTTCTTATTTTGGCTTTTCCCTGTTAGGGTTTGCCACAGCAGATCACCTGTCTGCTCATGACTGGCAGTGGAGTTTTTTACAGTACCAAGTTGGCAGCCCAGTGCCCAACCTTCCACAGAAGTCACACACATGCATGCACTCATGCCTAGGGCCAATTTAGAGTGTCCAGTCCACCTACAGTGTGTCTCTGGGAGGAAACTGGAGCACCTGGAAGAAACCCACATGACCACAGGGAGGACATGCAGACTCTGCACAGAAGGCACCCCAGGCAAGGATTGAACCAGAGAACCTCTTGCTGTGAGGCAGCAATGCTAACCGCTGCACCACCGCGGCCACCCTACCACCAGTAGTTGTAATATTACATCTAATTAATCTCAAACTGTATAAGAATGAGGTTTCAGAATGCCAGCAATAGATACCATATCATTTAAACCTGGATGTGAACCAGCATTTAAAAACAACTTCCACCATAGTTCTCTTTTTTTTCTAATAGATCACCCCAAGGTCCCCCTCTAGCATTTTATCCATCCTCTCTACAACAGAAAACAAGAACTTATGCATTGGAAATTTTTGTAAATGCTTATTTAAGGCGTTAGTGTTTTTGCTCTTGTCAATGTCATAAATGTGCTCATAAACTCATTCCCTCACTGTCCTTTCAGTTTTCCCAATGTAAAATAATAGATAGTGCCACTGACATTTAGCTAGGTAAACAACCCTCCTGGAGTTGCAATTGTAATGCCATCTAGTTTCAACTAAAAGTAGTGCATTTAGGTCCACAGAGGTGATCACTGTATTTGGCACTCATCAGACCTGCCACGAGTACAATGCCATATTTTGTATGTATCTAACCAATCACATCCATCACCTGGAACTTCCACAGAGATTCCAATACAGGGTGTAAATAACATGTCCTATGCAGACCGTTTCAAATCCCTGTCCCTGTATTCTGCATCCTACAGGTTGTTGGGGGCAGTTCTATGCCTGGCATACAAGGCATTTTCAGACCCCACTCTGATGGACCTCCAACATATCTGCAAAACAATCAGCACCAGAATTACTCATTCTAAAGACTTAGTCCTTGCCTGTGATATAAATACGACCTGCTGGAGAGACAGGTATGCATCCTAAAGACTACCCCTTCTCTGGATTAGACTTTGCATCCATGTGAAGCAAAGTTGCTCCCTAACCCAATTCAAGTGTAATTTGGACAACTGGATGGGGAATTGGAAATTCATCCCTGGTTTAGCACTTACATCTCTAATGGACACAGCCTATAAATGGTTCATCTTCCAGACCCCTGTTTGTAAATGTTTCATTTCCCAAGCCCTTGCTTACACTACTAAGGGGACCAGAAGTTACCAGATATTTGGGATGCATGGCTAGGATTAAAGAGTCCCCAGTGGTCATTAGCCTACAACACATCTATGAACCTATGAACCTATGAGACATGGGAGGAGGAGAAACTCCCATTTAGAATTATGATAACACACTTTACAAATGTGTAAGATAGGTTAAAAATGATTATGCCAATAGTTAAGAAGCATATGCAAAGGGCACAGGAAAGACAACAGAGGGTGTATAATAATTCAGAAGTAGGGAGTTTAAACAGTGGGCAAAGTGTTGGTATCAGTTTCTTCTGCTGAAAATAAATTCCTAGCAAAATGGCAAGAAACATTTGATGAGTTAGAGAGAATAATTGCTGTAAACTCAGAGGATGGAGGATAAGAGCTGTTAACAACCTGCACCATATATTCCAGGGTTTGATTCCTTCAGCCTCCATTTGCCTCTGTGTAACTCTGAGTAAGTCAGTCAACCAGGTAGTGGTCTAGGATGATGTGAATCTTTGGCTAGGCTCCTCAGTAGTCTTCATGACCACATTCCTAGTAACTATGTTTGAACCTAATCTAAATGAAGTGATATACAAAGAAAGACAAACTGGCAAAAGAAAAACTAGAGCAACTGTGTTACACAAATGTGTTAAAACCACAGAGGGAGTCTGCAGTTTCTGCAGTTAGCTTGGAAACTGTTCAAATACAGAATATATTATATATCACCCAGAAGCTGAAAGTAAAAAAAGTTTTTACTGAGAAATAAACTTTTTTTCTTAACTGCCTGACAGAAGAGTTTTCATACAGCATTGCACTGAAATTTACTGGAGGAAAGGTAAACCTAAAACTGTAGAGAACACCAGAGTCTCAAAGAAAATCAATAAGTGAAAAAAAAGTGAAAAAAAATTGCTTATACTAGGGTTTATTGAGGAATACTAAAATGAATGGAACAGCCAGATTGTGTTGATTCCAAAACTGGATGGCTTCATATTATTTTGCAATGATTTCCTGAAATTGAATGAGATATCAAAGTTTGACATTTATCCAATGCCCAGAACGGATAAGCTCTTAGACAGGCTAGCCAAAATACGATATCTAACCACCCTAGATTTAACCAAGAGGTACTTGCCCATTTCCTTCAAACCAGAAAACAAAAAGCAAGCAGCAATATATTCTTCTAGTGGTCCTTTTCCTTATGCTATCTCCCCCTTTTGACTTCACAGATCTCCTGCCACTTTTCAAAAGCTCATGGATAAAGTTCTGAATCCTCAGGGAAGATACTCAGCTGCATACTTTGATGACAACTGTAATTTATTCAGAAGATTGGGAGTCACAGTTAGCCAAAGAACAATCTGTGCTTGACTCAATACTGTTTGCACAATTTACTGTTAATGCCATGAAAAGTAAGCTTTATATGATGCAAGACAAATACTTAGGATATGTGATTGGGAAAAAGGTAGTAGACCCCAAACAGGCAAAATAGAAGTTTTCAAGGACTAGCCTATACTCATTTCCAAATGACAAATGAAATCATTTTAGAGTTAACAGGCTACAACAGAAAGATTATATGCAGCTTTGCTGCCACAGTCTGTCCTCTGACAGACCTTATAAAAACTAAAATGCCCGTCCAGATTAGGTGCACCATAAAGGCAAATGAGGTTTTTAACTACCTGAAAGTTATTCTGTGTTCAGAGTCAGTCTTACTTACACATGACTTCAATAATACCTTTATTGTGCACCCCAACATATTTGAAGTAGGGTTAACAGTTATTTTATCTCTGGAAGTAGGTGCATCTTTTTTTGTTTTATTAGTAGGAGGGTAAGTAAATCTGAGGCAAGATGTTCTACTGCAAAATACGAATATCTCAGAATCATACGAGCACTTAACTTATTTATACTGTTATCTGTTAGGGTAAAGCTTCACTTTCATAACTGACTGCAGTGTTTATTCAAACAAAGAGACTTGAGCATCAGACTATATAGGTGGACCTTGTCACTGCAGCCCTTTCATTCTAGAATTTGACATATGCATGGCAATAACCACATTAATGCAGATTTTCTGTGCTAGTCCCATAACCCATGCCAACTATGCTGCTGAGATCATCGTGCATAGTGATTATTTAACAGGTCCAGAATACTGTTTTCAGGTGTTATATACTCTATATGTTATGGTAAAAGCCTGTTGACTGCACATATAATCAATGTCATATGGTCATGAAAGCATGTAATAACATGTATTTATTTATTTATTAACATTTGTTTAAAGGGAAAATCTGACTGGAAAATTTTATCCATTTTCAATGGTGGCAAAGGGAGAAAAGCTCCACAAATAAAAGAACAGAAGATACGTGTACGTAAGTGAAAATTGACATCATATTACAATATACTATAAATGCATACATGAATACAAATATTAATACAAATATTGATACACATCTATAGAATAATATGCATATACCATTGTTAAAGCAAGATAAATACTATGTCATGTAGCACTGAAACATGTTGACACTTTATAAGTGTGAGTGTTTATTACTCACTCATAAACCAAATGTCAGAGTGGAACATTCAAACAGCCAATAAGAAGAAAGAGAGGAAAAGAGGGGAGAGTGAGAAAAAGTATTTGTCAGAGATAATAACTGGAGTAGGTATGGTAGGCAGGAGAAATAATGAATAAAAGCAAGATTAAGAGTAGGAGAAATAAGAGTAAGAGAAATTAATACAAGGAAAAGGAGAAATGAGATGTATACAAGTATTAGAGGAGTGGGAGCTGAACATTTAGGCAGGAGAACAGCACATGCAAAGCCAGGAGTCAGAGAGGAATTCTTTTAGTTGCATCTTAAATAAGTGGATGTTATATATTCCCCTGGTTAGTACAGGGATCTTATTCAAGATTTTTACTGCACAGTGTGAGTACAGACTCTGACTGCAAGTTTTGTAAAGCTTATAGAAGTCAACTAGATTTTTGTCAGAAGATTGAAGGTGATGATTTGGGGTAGTGGTGAAGGATTATACTTATAGCTGGGCAGGAAGTGGGATTAAATGTAATTTTGTCTGTTAAGAGAAGTTGAGTATAATTTAGTTGGTGGAATAATTCTAGCCAATTTAGAGGTATTCATGCAGAAGAGTGACATGTTCTGTGACTGGTATACACTGCAAATCTTGCTACTTTGTTGTAACACTGTTCTTGTATAGATTTTAAGGTGGCCTGAAGATTAGTCAAGATTAAGAGAACCATATAATAGAGAAGTGAGTAGATATGCAGTAGCAAGAGTGACTGTTGGCTGCAGTAAGGAATATTTTAACACAATTTTATTCCTATTTTATGTGAGATTTTTTATATTGCACTGTATCATGTACTGTAACTCTAAGCAGTTTTGTATGGTGTACTACTTCAATTGGCATATTGTTTAAAGTATTGATCTTAAAGTTATTTTTCTCATGGATAAGCAATGGGGGGATAAAAGGAGTTTTGGTTTCTTTGGATTAAGAAGGAGTTGGTGGTTACAAAGCCAGTTTTCAATCGAGTTAAAAGTATATTGTGTAATCTTTTCAAAATCTTCTTGATTGTCTGAGAGACATATAAGGATGGAATTGTCTGCATACTGTACGAAGAATGCTTGTTGTACAGAAGTATGAAGAGTGTTTCATAAAGATATTAAATGGAAGAGGACCAAGGATAAAGCCTTGTAGTGCACCTGTATTGATGGGAAAGTTTTAAATTCTATTTGCCTACTCGGTAGCAGTCTGACAAGTAATTATTAAACCACTGAAGAATAGGTTGTGAGATACCCATTGCGGACAGCTGTAGTAGGAGGTTTTTATGACACGCAAGTTGAAAAGTTTTGATAAGTCTAGGAATAAAGAAGATACAAGTTTACTCATACCTCTCAACTGTACAGATTTTCACAGAATGTCCAGATTTTCGCCTTATATTTTTCATCTGTTTTTTCTTAAATTGTGTTTTTTTTCTGGCAAATTAGTGGTAAATCATTAAAGATTTAAGTTAGAAAATAAAGACAGACATTTGAGTTTCAGACTTCAAACTCTTCAGAAAATTCATCCTAATGCAAAGCCTATTATTCTATCAACTTTATAAGTTTGTAAGAGCAATATTTAAAAAGTGTCCCTATTTTTGGGCCTTTGGGCCACTTTTATTTATGGCTTTGTCCAGATTTCTTTCTCTAAGAGGTTGAGAGGTATGAGTTTACCTTTATCCTTGGCTTTACTTATGTTACCTGTAAACGTTAGGAGGGCAGTAGTCATTCTATGGGTACATCTAAAACCATGTTAAATATCAGTTGGTAACTGTTCCTTTAAAAGAAGCTGAATGAGCTATTTATGGGCACATTTTTCCAATATTTTTGACAGGGGGTTTTGGATGATGGGTCTATATTATCTTGTCGAAAGACGTGTGCAGTGAACATGACTTCATCAACAAGTAAACAGCAAACTCTGTAATCACCGAACAGCCACATAAACAACTTTTTTTCCCAGGGGAAAAAAGCACTTGACCGTCATTGGGGATTTGCCCTTTTTCCCACTGTAGTGCGATCTCAGAGTTGGTATATTTAGTTATGGGGGTGTGGGAGGCACAGCCCCCCACTATGTAGGGTTTGAATGTTTGTTTTTAAAATTAGGCCAAGCACTTTTTTCCCCTGGGAAAAAAGTTGCCGATGTGGCCGTTCAGCGATTACAGAGTTTGCTGTTTACTTGTCGATGAAGACGTGTTCGCTGAACACATCTTTTGACAAGATAATATAGACCCAGGATGACAATGGGTCTAAAATTAAATATCTCTGTAAAAGTGCCACCTTTGTAAAGAGGAATGATATGGTTAAGGACATTGTTAGTGCCTGGGTATAAATTTTTTTAGTGAATGACCAGAATTTGGCGGGTTTATTTATGGTTATTTTGTAAATCAGAATAGTATTGTTTCTTATCAAGGCTGACTTGCTTTTTCGTAAGTTTACAAAGTTCTTTAAAGTGCTGTAGGTTTTGTGGTGTTTTAAGTTTCTGCCAGTCTTTCCATGCCTTGTCAATATTCTGCATAAGACTTTTACTCTGATTAGTAAGCCAAGGGACAAAGTTAGATTTTACTCTCTTCTTTTGTAATGGTGCAATGGTTGTTTTCGATGTTCAAAAAAGTTGAAATGAACCTTTCTACTACCTCATCTAGTGGAAAGGCTTTTAGAATAGTCCAGATAACTGAGTTCAGAGGAGCTAAAAATGATTCAGGGTTAAACTTTGTGAGATTACATGTATTTTTGTATACTTGTTGTTTGACATGGTGAGTAATACATCTGATAGCATATGTATGACAAAGATCACTAAGAGATTCCGGAAGGATTCCTGATGCAATGCAGTTGTAAGGATCAGTAACCTGAATCCAGTCAAGAATGTTAAAATGAGTAGAAGTAATGCACTCTTTGAAGCCATAAAGGTTGATGCTAGAAGAAGGAGAGTTAAAAGTGAAAGTAAATAACTAACAAGGAGCACCTTTAAAAATGTGGTTAAAAGAAAAACATAAAGCCCATCGCATTAGAGAAGTTTGCTTTTCACAGAGAGTAGTTTTGTAACCAAAAGTAGAGACTGTTGGAGAAATTATGACCGGGAGAAGCTGTGGAGTGCCAGGAGCCTCCTTGTGGATATACTCTAAAAACAGCAGGAGCCTTCTTGTGGATATACTCTAAAAATACCAGGAGCCTAGCTATGGCTACTCTAGGAGGTCCACAAACCTGCTTGTGGATGTGCCTGAGAGTAACAAAGCAGATTTACCTATGGTGGAAGGCCAAGGCTGTGGATTGCTGATCAAAGTTTAGGTTCTTTTAAAAGACTTTAAATGGACTTTGACTGAAGTAACCAAAATAGTTTAAAGTACAAGTATGCTTGTTTTATTTTGAGTTAAAAACAATTTCATTTTAAATGTTTGCTGTAACTAAACCACCCTTGAATTAAATAATAGCCTCCAGTATTTTCCACTGATATTATATTTAGTGAGATTGCACATTTCCCAGGATTAGAGAATATGCCTTCATCCCATATTTGTGCAATCGT
>NC_056726.1:317284426-317359426 GCF_019279795.1 Protopterus annectens
TAGGTTTTGTGTTAACATGCATTGTCTGAAGTATATGAAGTCTGAAACCCAAATCTGTGTCATTATTTAGTGACATCAGTACTCAATAATTTTCAAAAAAACTAAATTTTTAAGGAACAGACATAAATATGAGGCAAAAATGTGGACATTGTATGGAAGTTTAGACAGCTGAGAAGTATAAGATGCAGTTTCGGAAGGGAAAGAACTCTGTAACTCTAATTATTGTTGTGACATCTAATTAATATCCCACCAGACAGCCACCAGTATGTGACGTCCTCTACTTAAAACCCAATCCAGTAATTAAGGAGCCTCAATCCTCACCACTGACTCCAGTGTGGGAGTGTCATGGGAAACACCAAGAGCATAGAACATACAAGAGTGAAATTACACAATTTCCCTTAAGAGCACAACAGGAACATGCTTTACTTCCTGGGACTGGAATATATACCTCTGTCCACCCCAAACGTAATCCCCTATTATACACTTCAGAGCAATGTCTTCCCATTTAAGACCTCTGACTCACTCACACTCAAATTAAATGTAAATCTCACACACTCAGACACTTACTGGAAGCCTGACACAGATTTCCAGCCGTGTCCCCTCCCCAGTACAAATGGTAACACTGCCACCAGAATCAGACAGGTCTACATGCCCTTTAAAGGGTGAACAATTATTGAAAATTAAATATCAAAATATAAGATAGCTATAACCAGAAGCAGCCATGCGTTTGAGGTGACCTGGGGAGTATCAAACAGGTATAAACTCTTTCTAACCTCTAAAGAAAAACACTGATTGTCCAGCCACAAATTGTAAGTAATGAAAAACATTTAATAATAAGTAAAATTATTATTAAAAATGTAAATCAATAACTTTCAATAAACACCAGAATTCAATCACCAGAAATATAAAGTTAAATGTAGGATAAAGTCCATCATTTAGAAAAACTATCTAAAAAACTAAACTTTCCTAATCTAACTAGAAAATACTGTCCCTAATCTAATCTAAAATATAACAGCAAGGCAAAGGCAGGCTTACAGTTTTTGGTGAGTCCTTCTTCTTGGGTATCACTGCACAGCAATGTAACTGACTGCAACTCTTTACAAACTGCTACTCTTCACTGACTGCTTAGCATTGTAACTGACTGCAGCAGTCTCTTTTTATATTCCAGGTTAACAGTCTCAGCTGTCTTGTTTTAAAAATAATAGCTGTTTGAAAAAGTTATTTTTTTCTGTCAATTGGCTGTTCAAATAATTACTTAGCAACCAGGAACATTCTAATGACATCACCCACTGTTCAACTGATTCCCCACAAACAGTTTGTACTTTAGAATCTCTCTCACAAATGTGCAATTAGAAATGTATCAAAACACTGACAGATTCTCTAAATATTTTGTATAAGCAAAGAGATAATCAACATTTTAAAATGTATTTACATTTTCACAATTAGACATGCTGGCATACAATATAAATTAATCTGAAAATATACACAAATCTCCTGCCAGACACACAAACACAGATAGGTTCATAGGTTCATAGGTAGGTACTAGGCTATCTGCCCAAAGGCTTTCACCACCCCCTTAGATTAGTTCCCTGTGCCTCTGTCCAGCAGAGCCACTGAGGGATCCCCAGGGTAAACTTTCTGTTTCCCATCCACTCGTCAAGTTTTCTCTTGAAGAGTGTTAGTGAGGAGCTCTGCCTAATGTAGATTGGAATTTTGTTCCAAAGCATAGGAAGTCTCTGTGACAGGAATCTATCCCTCCAGCACTTCCTATTTATTGTTGTGGTGAGGTTTAGATCCCCAGAGCATGTTGTTTGAGGGGATAAGCTTTTCTTTAGGTGGAGCATGTCCATCAGTTCTGGCTTGGACATGGCCTTGTATGTCAGGCAGAGATCACCTCTGAGTAGGTGGTATGCAACCGAGTACAGCTGGAGTTTCTTCAGTCGAGCTGCATAGGGCATCTGTTTGAGGCCAGTGATCCCCTTGGTGAGGTACTTCTGTGGTCTTTCCAGCTGTTGCAGGTGTCTTGTAAGATACATCCCAAATGGGGCATTGTACTCTATGATGGGTCTGATGAGCGGTGAGTAGAGGGGCACAATGACCTCTTTTGATCTGGATGCGAACCCTTTTGTGATAAGGTGTGCCACGTAGAAGGATTTTCTAACCACTTTGGCAATGTGATTATCAAAGGAGAGTTTACTATCTACTTGGGTCCCCAGATCCCTTATTATGTCTTCTGTATTTAGGGGACTACCACCTATGTGGTAGTTTGTGGGTACTTTGTTTTTTCCAAAGGGGATGACTATGCACTTTTTGGCATTTAGCTTGTGGCCATGATTTTGACACCAGGTGCCCATCACAGTGAGACCCTTTTGGAGGATGTCTGTGTCAGCTGGAGAGTCAATTAAAGCCCCTAGTTTGCAGTTGTCTGTGAACTTGGTCAGCCATAGTCCTCCTGTGCTTACCTGTACCTCTGAGAAGTATATGCCGAACAGGAGGGGTCCTAGGAGTGAGCCCTGGGGAAAGCCACTCGTAACTGGTTTAGAGTCAGACCTAGCTCCCACAACTCTTACCATGTGGGTTCTGCCCGTGAGCCAGTTGGCAACCTATCTTGTGATGTAGGGGTTTATGTTCAGGCTGGTAAGCTTGTCTATAATACCAGAATGGTGAATGGTGTCAAAGGCCTTTGCAAGGTCTAGGTAGGCTGTGTGTACCACCTTTATCTCATCTATAGCCTTTGTAACCATCTCAAAGAAGTCCACCAGGTTTAGGAGGCATGATCTGCCTTTAACAAAGCCGAACTGGGTAGGGTCCAGTGTTTGGAGGTTCCCAATGTCTCTGTTAATGAGTTCCATGATGATGCACTCCATAGCCTTGCAGACCAAGCTAGTCAGGCTTATAGGGTGATAGTTTCCAGGGTCTGTTGTGACTCCACCTTTGTGGAGTAGAATAACTGTTGCTGTGCGCCACTCTATGGGTACGTAACCTGTGGAGAGGCTGAGTTTGAACAGTGTGTTTATGTGAAGGGTTAGTTTGTCTTTGAGCTCATGTAGAATGCAGCCTGGGACACCGTCTGGTCCCATTGATGCTGAGTTGTTGGCTTTGGAGAGGGCTGTTTTAACCTGAGTGTCTGTGATTTCAGGAGCTCTACATTCTTCTGGTACGGATATGGGCCCTTTTGGGAGTGAGAGGGGGGTGAAGTTTGCGCTGAACCTGTCTGCCAGGATGTTGGCAATATCGGTCGGTTCAGTGTATTTTGTACCATTCTGCACTAACTCTGAGCAGATCTGAGCATTGCCACTTAGATTCTTGACATAGCTAAAGAATGCCTTGTGGTTATCTTTGGAGTCCTTGGCAATTTTCTTTCGAAACTTGCCTTGGATAATTTTATGAGGGATCTTAGTTTCTGCTGATACTGATCAGGGATGTCTTCCCTTCTTGGGATTTTACTCTTTTCTGTACTAGTTTCCTCCTTCTATTGTATAGCTTGTTTATGGCAGGAGTCCACTAGACTGGTTTACTTTTCTTAGAGGAGTGAGTCTTGGTTTTGCTTGGGATAGCATGACCCATGCATTCTTGTAGGTGCCCATAGAATGCATTAGTAAAGGATTTTGCAGCTTGGACAATGTTATCCTTTAGCATGGGGGGCTTTGAAGCTTTCCACCTCGGTCCTAAGTAACGTGAAGTTTGCTTTTGAAAAGTTTTTTATGGTGGTTTCCTTGTCCGGGGGTGGGGGTGGAATGTGGATATCCAAAGTGATTTGTTTATGGTCAGATCTAACCAGTGAGGGGTTGACCTCCGGTGTGAAGGACCGGTCACCCATGTTGGTGATGACCAGGTCCAATATGTTGTCACCTCTGGTGAGAATGTTGACCAGTTGATCCAGGGCATTTGAGTTTATGCATTCTAGGAAATGCTGGGCAAGGGAGTTAGTACTTGAGTAGTTCTCCCAATTAACGTTTGGGTAATTGAAATCACCCAATATTAGGGTGTTTGGTAGGACCTTTATATTTCCCAGTGTTTCCAGAAATGCAGAATGGGGGTCCTGGGACATGTTGGGTGATCTGTAGCAAGCTACAATTTGAATTGTAGTTTTGCCCGTTGTTAGTTGCACATGGATGATCTCTGAAGCATCGTGCTCTGCCACTAACCTGGAGGTGTGGCTATCCTTGATGAATATGGACACACCCCCACTTTTGTATTTTGGTCCGGGTTCTGTGGCCAAAATGTATGGTATGAGTTGTAGCCTGGTAGTGCTGGGGTGCTCGCTGGATCTTTAAACCAGGTTTCTGTTACTGCACATATATCGATTTTCTCCATACTGAAGAGTGCCTCAAGTGCATGCATTTTGAGGTTTAGACTTCTGGCATTGAGTAGCACTACCCTCAGTTTTTTGTTACTTGTGCTATTTATGGCAGTGGGTTTGTCTTTTGAGCCTTGCCTAAAAAAGGCACTATGGGGTTGGCAAGAGCCTTGGCCAGTATTCGAAAGCCTAAGGGTGACAGGTGCAAGCCATCTCTAGCGAAGCAGTGTGGCTTGTCGAGCATGTCATCCCAGGCGGACAGACACTGGATCCCCTTTGAATGACACCAGAAACTTAGCCAATTGTTGAAATTGATATTTTTTTCTTTATACTGTGCTATCATTCTTGGTGAGAACAGGATGCTACTCAGGGTCAGGGTCATACTGGCTTGGGCTACAAGATCAGAGAGCTCTTCCATGTCTCTTTTCATGTAGTCCAGGGAGGTATAGCTCAGGTCATTCGCACCAACATGGACAATGACAGAGTCATATTTGTACTTGTTCTGGAGTGACCTGAGTGCTTGCGTTATGTAGTGGATCCTGGCACTCAACAGGCAGCTAACAGTAACCTTCTTCTTATTCAGCCTAGTGAGTGGGAAGTCAGTGTGCCTGACTATAGAGTCACCTATTACTAGTATGTTGGGTATGTTATTTTGCCTTAAGGGCTGTGATTGCATGGCACACTGCTTTTGTGAAGTATGTGTTTCATGATTTGTGTTGGTGGGTGGAGGTTGCTTGGATGTCTGCTTTGGAGGTCTCTGTTGCTTTTGCAGATTTTTATTTAGAGCCTCTGAGTATGGTTTCATGTATTTATGTGTGTTTTTTGCCGGTGCTGGTTTAATGGGTCTATGTGAGACTGGTGGTGTAATGCAAGTATTTCTCTTCTCCTCTTGACTGTCTGATCCAGCCTTGGGTTGAGAGAGCTTAGCCTCCAGTTTGGCTGTATAATTGCATCTCTCGCATGTATTAGTGTTTGGTGATAGGAGGAGAGGGTTGTCTGTGTACATGAGGCAGTTGTAACATTGCCTCAAAATGCCCAGATTCACCAGTTGGACTGGACAATACACCTGAAACTGCCCATTGGACATGCCTGGATAGGTACAGTGAACTGTTTTACTGAATGGCTGGTAAGGTTAAATAGAGAGCCTTGTCCTTCTGTACAGTATAGGAGGGTCTAGTGCTAGGGTTTATAAGTGCTTGCTGTGAGTTTTGAGCAAGTGCTGGGCTGAGAAATGAATGGCTTGAGTGCTTAAGTTGAAAGTTTGTCTAGTTCCAAGGGAAAAATTGAAGAGGACACTTTGTGGAGCCGGGAATAATTATACCCTAGCTAGCCGGCACTTCCCAGCATGCAAAACTTGGCAAATGCGGCATTTATAGCAGGGAAATGAAAGAGATAGAAATTAGCCCAAAATGGCCAGTAAACTACTAATGTCTGGGCTGAAACCACTCCTCCAGGGACAGACAGGCTGCTCAAAGCTCCCCTCTCTCACAGGTGAACAGAGAAACTTCATTCTATCCAAGTAAGGTATGGGCAAACACAAAGATTTGTAACACAGCCCTGAATTCAGCACTTAACTTGAAACTGGACTATACTAGCTTAGAAAGGGGGGAAGCAAGTATATTTATTTGTTTTTTTTTTTCAGAAAATAAAGCAGATACAATAAAAAAACTCTTTAAATGCACAGAAAAGGATACATATTGTTATATATCTCAGATCAGAGTTGTAGTCAATGCCACTAGTAATAAAGTAGGAAGAAACACAAATGCAGTAAAAGCAGATGAATCAAATGCAATTTATATATATATATATATATATATATATATATATATATATATATATATATATATATAGATATAGATATATATATATATATATATATATATATAAACAATAGAAAACAAACAACTGAATTAAACAAGTTACCCAATTAACCAGGAAAAAAGCTCAAAACTTGAGATGACAGTGTTTTCATTTTCTTTACATTTCTCTCCCCCTTATGACTCAAGCAGAATTTTCAAGTGACCCTTGAAAACTGACGCTTGACAAAAATGGGTCTACCTGGACAATCCATCTGCATTGGCTTTGTTAACCCCACTGTGATGTTGTATGGTCATATCATATGCTTGCAATTCTAGACTCCACCTCAGTAACTTGGCATTTTGCTTACTGACACTATTAAGCCATGTTAAAGGGTTATGATCTGTGAGTACAGTGAATTTTCTCCCATAAAGATAGGGCTGCAGCTTTTGCAATGCCCACACTATGGCCAAACACTCTTTCTCCATGACTGCATAACACTCTTCTCTCAGATGGAGTCTACAGCTCAGATATACCACTGGGTGCTCTTCTCCTTCTGCGGAAACTTGGCTAAGTGCAGTTCCCACTCCATAATTTGAAACATTTACCTGTACAATAAATTCTTTATTGTAATCTGGGCTGGCTAACACAGGAGGTCCTCCCAAAATCTCCTTAAGTTTATGGAATGCCTGTTCACAATCTGTGGTCCACACTACCTTGTCTGGTTTATTCTTCCTAGTTAGGTCAGTAATGGGTGCAGCTATGGAACTGTAATTGGGCACAAATTTCCTGTGGTACTGTGCTGTCTCTAGAAATGCTGTCACTTGTTTCTTAGTAACAGGAACTTGCCACTCTTGAATAGTTTCCACCTTGACAGTTTCTGGCCTAATTTTACCACTCCTCACTCTGTCTCCTAAGTAAGTGACCTCTGCCATATCCACTTGACACTTACTGGGTTTAATGGTCAATCCTGCCCTACTTAATCTATCCAAGACCTCCATAACATGTTGGAGATGCTCCTACCAGCAATGGATGTAAATAGTGATGTCGTCCAAGTATGCTACAGCATATTCCCCTGCTCCTACCAAGATATGGTCTACCAGCCTCTGGAAAGTTGCTGGAGCATTTTTCATTCCAAAAGGCCTCCTGGTAAATTCATACAATCTGTAAGGGGTTACTAAAGCTGACCTTTCTCTAACAGCAGAAGTCAAGGGTACCTCCCAGTATTTCTTAGTCAAATCAATAGTGGTCAGATATCTAGTCCCACCTAGCTGCTCTAGGGCTTCATCTGTTCTCGGCATGGGGAATGCATCTGACTCTGTGCAGCTATTTAATTTCCAGTAGTCTACATAGAATCTCACACTACTGCTCTTCTTTGGTATTAGCACTACTGTAGAAGTCCAAGGACTGTTAGACTCTTGAATTACCCCCATTTCTAACATTTCCTTTATTTCTTCTTTCAGAATTTGCTTCACTCTCTCAGATACTCTATGTGGAGCCTGCTTAATAGGTTTTTGGGGTCCTGTGTCTACATGGTGCTGCACCATGTCAGTACAACCAGGTTTCCATGTGAACATATTCCCAAATTCCTGCAATACCATTTTTATCTCCTGGACTTGATTAGGAGTTAACAGCTGTGATATGGCAATCTGTTTCACAGAGGTGTCAATCCTAGCCTCACCCAAAAGATTGGTTACCATATGCCTTTCAGACTCTTCCTGCCATCCACTATGAATGCTCAGTACTAGGGCCTCCCTGTCATGATAAAGTTTCATCATATTCATATGGGTACAGTTTGTGCCCTTGTCTCCTACCTACCAGATTTACCATGTAGTTCACATCATTGATTTTCCTCATCACCTCAAAGGGTCCCTCCCAAGCTGCTTGTAACTTGTTATGTCTAACAGGAACAAGTACCATCACCTTCTGTCTCTCAGCATACTCTCAGGCTCCAACATTTCTGTCATACCACACCTTCTTTTGTTTTTGGCTACTGCTAGTTTCTCTTGAGCTAAACCCATGAACTCCTTGAGTCTTGTCTGAAAGTTGAGAACATAAGACACAACAGACTCCTTGTGAGATTCATTCTCACCTTTCCACTCATCTTGAATTAAATCTAAAGTCCCCCTCACCCTATGCCCATATAACAACTCAAAGGGTAAAAAACTTGTAGATTCCTGTGGTACTTCAATGCATGCAAATAAATGGGGCAAATACCTTTCCCAATCCCTTTTAAACTGGTCTGTAAATGCCCATAGTATAGTCTTCAATGTAGAATTTAACCTCTCAATAAGACCATTAGTCTGGGGATGTTAGGGAGTGGTCTTTAGATGTTTCACCCCACAACACTTCCACAAACAAGTCAGCAGGTCTGACATGAAGTTGGCATCTCGGTCAGTATTTCCTGTGGAATACCTTATCTGCTGAAGATGTCTAGCACAACATTTGCCACCTTCTCTGCCTCAACAGATGACACAGCCACCACCTCAAAATATCTGGTAGCATAATCTACTACCATCAAGATGTATTTCTTTCCTGTAGAACTTGGAGTACTCTGGGGTCCCACAATATCCACGGCCACTCTGAAATGGCTCTTCAATAACAGGCAAAGTCATTAATGGAGCCTTAGCCTTATCCCCTGCTTTACCAACTTTTTGGCACTGTTTAAGTCCTACAATATCCTACCACATCCCTCGCAATCCCAGGCTAATAGAAATTTTGCATAATACGTCTTTTAGTACACCTTAAGCCCATATGACCTGAGAAAGGAATGTCACTAAACTTTCCTAATCTAACTAGAGAATAACGTCCCTGATCTAATCTAAAACATAACAGCAAGGCAAAGCCAGGCTTACAGTTTTTGGTGAGTCCTTCTTCTTGGGTATCACTGCACAGCACTCTAACTGACTGCAACTCTTCACTAACTGCTCAGCACTGTAACTGACTGCAGCAGTCTCTTTTTATATTCCAGGTTAACAGTCTCAGCTGTCTTATTTTAAAAATAACAGTCAGATGTTTGAAAAAGTTATTTTTCTGTCAGTCAGCTGTTCAAATAATCTCATAGCAAACAGAAACATTCTAATGACATCACTCGCTGTTCAACCGATTCTCCACTAACAATGTGTACTTTAGAATCTCCATCACAAACATGTACAATTAGAAATGTATCAAAGCATTGACAGATTCTTTAAACATTTTGGATAAGCAGGGGAGATACTCAACATTTTAAAATGTATTTACATTTTCACAATTAGACATGGTGGCATACAATACAAGTTAGTCTGAGAATATACATAAAACCTCTGCCAGACATACTAACACAGATGACAGCTTTCATTTTCTCCACAATTATTATTAAATGTAATACACTACATTTTCTTACAAAATCCCAAGTTTAATGAGGGATAAGGAGGGTAGCTCAAACTTATGAGCCAAAATCAGGGGTAGTTTGAAAGATATGACCAGATTTTAACATTTAGTTCTCACCTTTCCATCTCCATAATGTGGTACAATTGTTCTGATAATATGGAACAAAAGGGCAAAACATGGAACTCTTATTAACAGTTTTAAGCATAAAGTTCACAGTATGGTTAAAGACAGTTAATTTATACTTGAAAAACTTCTTTTGAGGAATTTTGATTAATTAATATGATTAAGTATTATTTAACATGAATATCTATTACAGAATCTTTACAGTGAATGTGTGACAAGCCATTCCAAAGTGGGATAGCTTGGAAAGTAGGTTTTTTAAAACTCAAATAAGGAGCATGTGTATGGAAGTACAGTTGAGTCATATGCCTGTGTTTTAAAGCTGCTGTGTCCACTTGCTTAGCTGCATGGTAATAATTTTAGCTGTTTTTCCTCTCTGAAAGTCAGTAATTCTCTGGGACTGATGAGCAGTATAGAAGAAAAAATATTTGGAGATCATTGCAGAAATACAAGCTCTTTCAGACACAGTCCTCAGGTTTTGGAATTTCAGGGATACAGCGGAACCAGTGTTTTTCATTGTGACACTTATGCATGGCAGGGACACAGGACATTCTGACAGCTATCATTAACATTCAACGCTGCCATTGCTTTCATTGTGAAAGTATTGGAAACATTGCAAAGTAAAACAGTGCTCTGTGGATGAAGCTGGGATTTGAATGTTGCCTGGCTTGAAGATTAATTTGTTGACACTAAGAACTATTTGTTTTTGAGACAGAGGTGATGTAATGTTGCTGCTCAATTGGTGCTTTGTGATGGTTTTCACTGCTGTGCAGTTGTGACTATGCTCTCACTACTCTGCTACAGATCTAGTTGTGCTGTTGTCATTCTCTTTTCCATGACTGCTGAGCTGGTTTTGATTTCATGGAGCGTCATTTACATGATTTAGGGGTAAAGCTAATGACAACTGGTAAACTGTAAAATTAAAACAGTCCTGGGAAGAGAACAGATATATTACACTTGATGTGTTATTCTTTTTAGCTGAGAATGCTTATTCACAGAACACTGATCACATTTTCTGCTGTGTTTAAATGCCAGAATACCTATTTTTATTAAAAATAACTCATAAGAGAGTAGTATGGCCCTTATGAGAGTCTATGCTTCTCTCATTGCCCTAATGCTGCAGACACTAGCTGTTTAGAGGACATAGTGTGGTGTGAGTGCTAGATGTTTTCAGCTTCTGCAGCCAATTAGCTCCAGTTTTGATGTGGCTTTGTAGATGATATCAGGAGAGTACTTTGAACACTAAGAGTTTATATTATGTTTATTGGTCACTTTTACTTTATTTGTGCATTACTGCTTATGATGCTTTGCATGAGGCAAAGTAATAATGTTTATGTTCCATCTCAAAAGTACGTCAAGCACCACTACTCTAGGCTGCCTGTATACCTGATTATTAAATACATACAATGCTGTTGATAGATGAATGCACATTTTGTGTGTCATGGCTGGGGGCCCCTGGTCCATTGCCCTGCCTAGAATCTCATTTGACCATGATCCAGCTCTGTAGTCCAGTGCATGCAAAGTTATATAACAATACCCAATGCTAGTTAGTAGGCAGTCTGTGTGAGATATGGCCACCACAGACGCAGAACATTGCAGGATTATATGTTTAATTGATGTTTTTCCAAATTTAGGAGACTGTGTGAGTGGATATTTCAAATAGCAAAACTAAACCCAGACGTGTCAGATGCTACAGCCCTTTGACATGCTTGCATAATTTCAAGATTCTACTGACATGCAATGAAGAGACTTTTCTTTTGAGCACTTTTTAAATACTGAAATTCACACTATGCAGTTCTTTTGGCCTTCTTCACTGTTACAGGTGCAGGATGTACCAACTTTTGGAATGGAGTCTGTATCTGAATTTACAATTGTATTTAGATACGCTACCGACACGTTACTACATATGAATTGCAGCATTACTGGGCACATTGCAGGTGATGCAGAGAATACTTTTGGCTAACATCAAAGAATGAAAAAATACTAATTTCATAAACTTTAATCATACACTGACTTAGGAATGGGGTCCATTCCCGTCATGGTATTAGAAACCCAAAAGACTTGGAGAAGTTAAACTGAGCAAAATCACAAAAATACTTTGTACTAGGTCTTGTATATAAAAATGTTCTATTTCTTCCCTGAATGTAATGAGAAACATTGATAATAGCAAATAAAGGGGAACAAATTCTGAATAAATAAATGCTAAGAAAATAAATAAAACAATGGTCTGTAAGTGGTGCTTCAGAGTATTTGAGGACTAGCTAGCAACACTAAAACAAAGTCAAAGTATGCACAAGAGACAAACTTGCTATGCTTGTAAAGGACCCACACCACAAGAAAAATATCAAATTAGACAAATCTCTACTCAGTATATTTATCTGACTTCTACACCAAGCAGGGGTATTAAATGGGGACTTTAGCATTGATTACAAGTAACTACCTACATTAACAATAAAGTTGCAGAATGCACAAAAGGAAAACCTGCTATGCTTGTCAAGAGACCTTCACCTCAAGAAAAAACAATTAGAGAGAGACATCTCCGGTTAACCCATTTGTTTTCTAACTTTTGCACTAAGCAAGTATACAAAGTTCTGGTTTGAGCAATGATGGGAAAACAGTTGCAATAAAAACAGTCCAAGCTTTAATGTCAGGAAAGAGTAAGATATTCCTTAATGCAGCATCAAAATATCAAGTGTCTGCAAACAACAAAGAGGGAGAGAAGCACATGTAAAAAAAAAAAGGGATTCAAAATAAAGTTACATCCAGTGCTTTAATACATAGGAATTTTAGTCAACCCACTACTTTAAATAGCCATGAACACATACCTCTTCGGCATGACCACAACACTTTGCAACACATTTACACGGAGTCAACGACTTAAAGTATGTACTGAGACAAGACATAAAAAGGGCGGAATGATGCCTCAATTAAGTAATTTTTTGTTATTACTAGAGAGGTATAAGGGAGGTAGCTCCCTCTTTCATGCAGCATAATTCTATCCATTAAAAGGTCATGTTTATGTTGCTTGTAAGGGGGTTTCTGCCTCCATTACCTCCTTTTTATTAAAAAAGATTATTTGGATAATAAGAAGTGAGTCAGTTACCCAGTAGCAAGTGCTCAATGGATAAAGTTGCCCACCCTCCTTACATGCAGGAAACTTCTTTTAGCGACGCAGTTTAGATCTCCATCTAGACCACATTCTGGACTGATGTACTGCATGTCTATTTAAGCAAAGGGAAGTCAGAAGAATGCTGAAGTAGCTAAGAGGTTTGGAGAGTTAGGTGATTCAGGGCAATAAAGGCATCACAGAACCTTTTACTGACCACTGTGATTCACTGTATAATATGATACTGACAGAAGATATTGTGAAGTGGTCATGTGAGGCAGCTGAGAGTATGATAATAAGAGTGAAATAGAATGAAGTGATAGATATGCAAAGAGGTAGAAGGCTGAGGACACTATCATGGCTTGAAGTCCATTACAGCAGCAGGAACTGATGAGTTCCCAGCTAAATTGTATAAGTAGGGAGGAATAGTCATATGTGAAAAAAATAACTTTTGTGTATAACTGGATCAGGGACAACAAGGGGATGTTGAAGGAGAGCAATCTAGCCATAGCAATGTTTGTAAGATGGAGAAACTGACACCAGAAGACCATAACATTTCCCCTCCCTAACCTTAAACCCAATTGCTTCTGAACCTAAAATCTGCTACTACAGAGCATGGAATCACTGCTAACACATTAAAATTTAGATTTTTTTCTGATGAAATGTATAGCCTTTTTAATTATGACATAATGAAAACATAATACATATATTATTATTATTATTATATTATTATTATTGTTGTTATTATTATTATTATTATTATTATTATTTACCTGGATTTTGTGGAGAGGCCAAACAACCCCCTAGTAGAAAAGCATAGTTCCATACTGTAACAATAAATGTTTTCTGAAACATTGCATTTACTGGCTATATATGATACCATATATTAATTCCCCAAAGACAGTTCACAAGAAAAAAAAATCAATCAAAGCAAAACATACACATACTATCCCAGTGAAATGTGTCCTTTGTAAAAGGATCCCTACCTTTTAGTGAGCAGGAACCACATAGGTCTAATGTCCTTGTCAGTTTTTTACAGATACTGTTTACTCCCAGTGAGCAATAACAATAATCATTAAGAAGTGACCATAAACTTTTATTTGTTATTCAACACAGCTCCCACCTACACAAACAGGCAGCTACTAATATATGATTACCAAAGTGGTGAAATTACCACAGTAATACATTTCAACTAGCTGCTCTGGGGCACGGTAGACCTATGTTGAGTGCCATAAAAAATAAATAAAAAATGCAAATGTGTAGTGTTGTGAGTAGTTTGTACAAGTTACCACTTTCCACAGATCTATCTGTCAGGTGCCAGTGGCCTAATGGATAATTCTTTGGCCTCCTAATCCAGGGATTTTGTGTTTGAGTCCCATCTGGGGTGATACAAGTGGAGTTTTCTAGGCTTGTAAGGGCCCCAGGACCATTAGCCTAGTAACCTCCTATGATCTGGCTTCCTGCCAAAAAATGGTAAAAAAATGATCACAGCAAATGCACTTCACATTGGAGCTTTCAGACACTATGTTCTATTCTCACCCTACTCCATCTCTGCTGAGCCACAGCAGTGATTACTTTATTGTGATTACCCAAACTGCCCTTCACTTTCATCTACTTCCTTCATTTTCATCTACTGACTGTCCTACAAACAGATAACCACTTTTGGCAATCATCTGTGATCAACATATTAGCAAAAGAAAAAAATAGCCCCAGTAATGTACTTAAGCTGCTGCTACAAATATATCTATTCTGCTGGAGCAGTAACTACTATTATCACTGATTAACAAACCAAACCACCATGAGAAGAACCTACTAAAACCTGAATGCAAACAATGAACTTCTCAGTCACCAGTAGAAGCAACAAACTAAGCCAGTAATTGAGTGCTTTTGTTCTCAATTTATTAAAAGAACTTCATCAGAAACAGAACAGACCATAAAAAACAATAACACACACACACACACACACACATATATATATATATATATATATATATATATATATATATATATATATGTATTTATATACATAAAAAGGCAACCAATCAATTAAAAATTCATCTGTGGCATCACGTCCTACCCAGACCATTTAAGGATACATTTAATATTTAAGTTTTCATTTAGTCCTGGAAATACATCAGAATTAAGCATTGGCTGCCATCTTAATTCTTTTACCTCCAAAAAGGAGTTAATGTCCCTTATAAAATTAGGTATTTGTTCCAGTACCAAAAATTTTAACTAAGTGAATTTGGGAAAAGTATAACTATGTTTTGCTAAAGTGTCTCTACTATCTTTATTCTTAATAGCTGAAATATGTTCTTTAGTCCTGTCCACTAACACCTGCTGGTTATCCCGGCATAATAACTGGGACAAGAGGGGCACTCTCCTAAATACACACTGTTACAAGAAGAATAATCAAAATATTGATTCATTTTTACTAAAAATCCACTGTGTTCTATAAAATGTTCATTATAAACATAAATACGACTGCATACTTTACATTTTCCACATTTGAACATCCCCATTCTACCCTTAATAACAGGCACTCCCTTTGTTTATCTAACTAAAACTAAAGGGTTATATTGATGATGCATTTTTTTTTGGCAAGGGACAAAAAAGTATTAGATCTTTTTTTAGGATATTAGACAAAGTATTGGATTTTTAAATTTTACCATATGTAGTATATATATATATATATATATATATATATATATATATATATATATATATATATATATATATATATATATATATATAAAGAAGACATTTAAGAAAAATTATTTAAATTTTAAAAGCCAGCATCCCAATTTTATGAAATCTAATATTATCAAGGGGTACTATATTAGGCTTTCAAGAATTATTAGTGATGATAAAAATTTCTTTGAAGAATGTATTTATTTAAAACAATTGTTTTTAGACTGACATTATCTTGAAAGACTAATAGATAAGTATATGAATAAAATAATTGATTTTAGGTATAAAAAATATTTTCATATACTAAAATATGGTTTTGTAGTTAAAAGCCCTAAACAGCAAGTTGATTTTATACATAGATTCTCTTTGCCGATCAGTCATGAAATGTTCAAGATTCAAAATATCATAAAGAAAAAAATGGTGCATTATACAGGGAAACAAAGAATTATATAATGTATTGGGGACTGGTCTACATTTTTGCTTTAAAAAGACAAGGACACGCAAGTCTTTTTTTGAAACAGGGAATTCAAAAGGCATGCCTGTTATTAAAGGTAGAACATGGATTTTCAAATGTGAAAAATGTAAAGTATACAGTCATATTTATGTTTGTAAGCAACATTTTATTGAATACTGTGGATTTTTTGTCAAAATGAATGGATATTTTGATTTTTCTTCTTGTAATGCTGTGTATTTTGGAGTGTGCGCCTCTGGTTCCAGTTATTATGTTGGGAAAACCACCCGGTGTTTGGCGGACAGGATTAAAGAACATATTTCAACTATTAAAAATAAAGATAGTAGAAATATTTAGCTAAACATAGTTTTTCTTGTCCCAAATTCACTGGGTTTAATTTTTTTTTCTTGATACTGGATAGGGGATGTTATCTCCTTTTTGAAATAAAAGAACTAAGGAGAACTGACAACTGATGCTTAATTCTGACATATTTACAGAACTAAATGATATTTTAAATATTAAATGTGTCCTTAAATGGTTTGGGTAGGAAGTCATGCCGCAGATAACTTTTGAATTGATTAGTTGCCTTTTTATATATATATATTATTGTTTTTATAGTCTGTTCTGTTTCTGATGAAGTGCTTTTATTAAATTGAGAATGAAAGCGCTCTATTATTGGCTTAGTTTGTTGGTACTCCTGGTGACTGAGAAGTTCATTGTTTGCATACTATTATCACTGCTCATAGTTCTATCTGGTTTCCTGCAAGAAATGTAAAATGAAAGATAACCCTGCAAGCGAAATCTATCCCTGAAGATCCACATATCTGCATTTCAAAGTAATGTGCAGCTCTATGAGTAGCGATTTCAAGTTAAGCACTGTGATCATTTGTGAAGGGCAATTAATGACAAGTGTTTAGACTGTATAGTGAAAGGACATGAGTTGACTAGGCATGTCTTATCACTTTATTTATGGGGTAAAAGTGAGACATCATACTAATAAATAGCATGACTTTGCACTCCTGGATTAATGTTCCCATTGATCTTAATAGGAAACTGCAGGGTAATTATTGGCAAGTACAATTACTTTACTGGCCAAATAATTGCTTCACAGATGTGCTGTCAAAAGAAAAGCAGTAGTTGTTCTTTCTTATTTTAACACTGCCTTGATGCCAATTTTAAAATAAAAAAATAATATAAACTAAAAATTAATTAATTCAGCACCAGGAAATGGTAACCATTTCAAATGTCAGGACCCACCAGAAAAAGTCCCCAAATATGGAAACTGAATGGCTGAAAGAATGGACTACATATATCAAGTCCAAGATGCCATTTCTCTGAATATTCCCTTTTCCCTGAGGTATGGCAATCTTGAAGTTGGTATATATAAGTATGGGGTGGGGGATTGCCACCCCTGCAAAAAAAAGTTATAAGGTGAAGAGTGATTTTCAAAATTCAGTCTTCTCTGGGTTTTTGGTCTTTTTTTTCAGCTTGTCAGCATTTGGCATTTTGAGTGCCGAAATTTCAATAGGGAGCCCCAGTAAATTGGTACAGTTATTGACTAGTCTATAGCCTGCAATCAAAGGGCTAATGAACTCATCTGCTGTGTGTCTATATTAAAATATCCCATCACTGCTATGAAAACAATGAGCTGCCACTCCAGCTTTAGCTTGTATCTGATAGCCATCCTCCCCAAACTAGCAATGACTTTTACATTTTGTAGTCTTGCCACCTCCATTCTTGGCAATTTATTTATTTATTAACCAGGAATATAAGTTAATCTAGTACAACATTTTCATCTGCAAGCCAGGGATGTACAAGGAATTTATAGAGAATAGTATAGTAAGAGTTTGCATCACATGGTTTATATGATTTTTTCATGACCATGAAGTATCAAACCACATTACATTAATGCAGTCAGGATCCAGACAGGTGTGCAAAGGCCCTTTCAGCAAGTGTCAATATGACAAAGCAGCTTCACTAGGGGCCACTTTCAGTGACAGCAGTGTTTGCATTTTTCCTCACTGTTGTGTAGCTGTGAAGTTGGTAAACATAGGTTTGAGGGTGTGGGGTACAGGGGACTTGCCACTTTTCAAAATACATTGAAGTTCACAAAAACTGGGTTTCAATGATTTCATTCCATAGTATTGTCATTCACTGAATTTCCTGCAGTGAGTCAAGATGAATCCCTGTAAATCCATACAGGGGACTGCTCTTAATTTAAAAAGCGTTTTACATAAACCTCCTTACTTTATCTTGCAATTTATGATTTAAAGAAAGAAAAGAGATATACCACCCTGCACTTCCCAGTGAGCTGAGCCATTTCATCTTTGCTTGGAAAAAGACAACAAAGCCATCTATTTCAGTACACTCTGTCTTCTAAACCATATATTTTATCACTGATACCTTTATGCAGTCATATCCAATGTAGTGTATAACTTTGTGGGTATGTATCAGAAGAAGCGGAAGTTATGGAATATCTGCAAAGTGAAGGATTTAGTGTACCAATTCTAACACTGGGCATGTCACAGCAAGATAGATCAATGTGTCCGAAAGTAAGGAGAAATATGTGGAGTGGCAGACATCTGAAGAAGAAATAAGGACACGGGAAAGAAAAAGAGATTTAATGTTGTTGTTCTTTGTCTTTTCAGCTTTTCCTGGTTAGGGGTTGCCACAGCGGAACTCCGGTCCGCTAATGATTGGCAGTAGATTTTTATGGTGTGGAGTTGCCAGCCCAACACCCAACCTTCAGTGAAGGCACGCCCATTTACGCATGTCTTTTGAATGCCACTCGACCGAGGGGAGGACATGCAGACTCCACACAGAAGGCACTCCAGCCTAGAATCGAACAGGAGAACCTCTTGCTGAGAGGCAACAATGCTACTGCTGCACCACCGCAGCTGTATGATGCAATATTTAGGCAAAAGAAAAAGCAGAACTAATCAATGGAAAAATCAGCACCAAAGATGTTTGAAGAAAAATACAAAGGCATCCACATACACACAATACAAAAATAAGAAAACAAAGGGGAATATAGAAAAGAGGATTAACAATCAAGAAGTGAAAGAAATATAAATCAAAGTAATGTATTACCTGTGAAGTGAAGGATTTAGTGTAGAAAATCTAACTCAGGTTATAGCACAACATGCTGGAACAATGTGTCCCCAAAGTAAGGAGAAACAGATGGAGTGGGAGACATCTGAAGAAGAAATATGGACATGGGAAACAAAAGGAAATTTAATATGGTGTAATATTTATGCAAAAAAAGATAGCAAAACTAATCAATACAAACAGCAGCACCAGAGATATTTAAAGAAAAAATACAGACAAAGGCATCCAAATATGGAAAATTTCACAATACAAAAAATAAGAAAACAAAGGGGGAAAGTAGAAAAGAGGATTAGTAATGGAGAAGTTAATGAAACTGAAACTGAAGTTTGGGTTTACCTGCAAAGTGCAAAGTAAAGGATTTAGTGTAGAAAATCCAACTCTGGCAATCTCACACCATAATGGAACAATAAGTCTCCAGATTATCGAGAAACATGTGGAATGGGAGCATCTAATCAGTTGTCATGTGAAGATACTCTGGAACCTTCAGCAGGAAACCAGTATAAAGGTTCAGCTGGAGTTGCACAGTGAGGCAAGGAGCAGGAAACAGTGGCAACTCTGACACAGTCAATGCTGTGCAGGGATAGGCCAGTGAGTTCCCATATGAAAGAGCAATGGATGAAGCTGGATGCAGCTGAAGAGAATATGTCACAGGAATATGTTCTGGAACTGTCTGTACCATGCCCTCAGGAAACAGAGAACAAAGAATGTGCTCCCAGTCTAGAAGATGCTGTAAGGGAAGAGTTGCTTGACAATAGAGATGGATACACATATTAAGACAGATGAAAGAAATAGATTACAGAAAGTCAATAAAACCCAAACTGTTAGCAGTCTGGTAAAACAAATAAACACAGTAATCAAGACTATTAACAGAAATTCATGTGATATAACAAATATAACAGAAGCAAATAGAATACATTTCTGTACAGCTAAACTAATAACAGATAAAGCCTCAACACAAAAACACAGAGCAGTAAGGGGAAAGGAAGGGAAGAAATCAAATGCCATCATGGAAGTATCAAATAGAGAACACTATAAAGCAATTAAGACAAGAAGTGTCATTGTTAGAAGCATATAGAAGAGAAAACAGATCAATAAAATACTTAGACATGATAAAAGCAATGCACAGTATTAGAACAGACCAGGATCTATCATACACTAATGCAAATAATATACTAAAGATATCAGCACAGGCAGATAAACTTAGAAGATATGTAAATAATTCTAAAGGAAAAGTACAAAATAAGCAATTTATTGATGGCCCAAAAAGTTTTGTACAGAAATAGGAAACAAAGTAAAAGGAATAGAAATGTCACCAAAAAAGAAGAAACAGACATATTTTGGAGACATATCTATGCAGACCCTGTGGAACACGACAAAGATGTTGAATGGACCGCAGAGGTAAAAGAAACAGTAAGAAGTTCAAATTTACAGGATATGAAATGTAATGAAGTAACGGCCAGAGAAATTTAAACAAAATTAAGAAAAGCCCCCTGTATGGAAAGCTCCTGGTCCAGATGCAATACCTAACTTCTGTCTAAAAGTATTAATACCTTTACATGAAGATTTATCCCTGAGTAAGAATTACTTACATGTGCAGCCTGAACAGACACCAACCTGATTAACAACAGGAAAAGTGATACTCCTCCTTAAGAATGAAGCAGCAAGCTATCCTAAAAAATATAGACCAATAACTTGCCTTCCGATGACATATAAACAATATACTGGTATTACTGCCGACAAAATTTATAGGCAACAGAACAAAAAGGTAACAAAAGAAAGTCATATGTAACAAATGATCACTTGTCATTAAATAGATTCATAATGGAGAATTGTAAAATAAGGAAGAATCTAAGTATGGCATGGATAGATTTACAAAAAAGCATTTGACAGTATCCCACATTCATGGATAAAGGAATGCTTACAGATGCATAAAATACACCCTACATTGATCAGTTACATTGCAGTGACCATGACACAGTGGCAAAGCACTCTGCAGCTAAGCCATGATAAAGGACAAATTATTATCCCAGATAGAACAATTCAAAGGGGGATATTCCAGGGTAACGCTTTGTCAATGCTGCTCCTTTGTCTTGTACTTAACCCATAAGCTTAACCCATAAGCTGTCTGCTTAACAGATTAGGTCATGGTTACAATTTGGCTCCCACAAAATAACAGAGTGGAAAGATGATTTAAAACTGTATAGTTCATCAGATGAGGAGCTGAAAGCACAACTGCATCTGGTCAAAACTCTCGGATGATATAAGAATGTCATTTGGTCTTAAATGTGCAAAAGTAACATTTAAAGCAAATAAGCTGCAGCACCAAGAAAATATCAGTCCAGGACAGGAACATGATGTATAGGACCTTGAGCAGGATGGAGTTTGTAAGTATCTGGGAAGTGATGAAGGATTTACAATAAAACATGAAGAAATAAAAACAAGTCAACAAGAAATATTTTAGAATGCTAAAATGAATACTTAAAACATTCCTGACATCTAGGAACAAAGTCCAAGCTGTAAAACAGTTTGCTTTTCCTGTTCTTACATTTTTGAGGTCATTGACTGTATCAGATCAGTTGGACAGGAAAACAACAAAAATACTTCACGCTCATCAAATGATATATAAAAGTGAGTGTATACCAAGATTATATATTCCTCATCCAGAAGGAGGTAGGGGCTATCTTGAAACTGATTACACATATACATTTCAGTCATAGGACTGTGTACATATCTGCTGACCTCACCAGATCCAAACATAGCAGAGGTGGACTAATTGGGGGTGAAGGGCACCCTAGGTGCAAACAATAAAGGGGAGCAGCCGTGCCTTTTTGAAAACTTTTTGCTTTTAAAATGTAAAATGCTTAAACTTAACTAGAAGTTGATCCTTTAAGAGCATTATTCTTTAAGAATACATTGTCTGTGAGTCCCTACATGCGTCAACACACACACTTGTTGCGCACGCCTTTTCAGTATTCTGCATCCCACCCTTCTGACGTTCAGCACAGAATTTAAATATGTGTGTGTGTGTGTGTGTGTGTGTGTGTGTGTGTGTGTGTGTGTGTGTGTGAGCTAATTAGTGGGTTAGTTAGAATAAATTAGAATAACTTTCAAATCTGGACAAAAACTAAAATAATCTGGGGACAAAGGCCCACAAACAGGGACAGATTTTAAATATTGATCTTTTAAACTTAGAAAGTTGCTAGAATAACAGGATTTGTGTTACAATGCATTTTCTGTCCAACATGAAGTCTGAAACTCAAATGTATATCATTATTTAGAAACTTCAATCCTCTGTGTTTTACCAGAAAACCAGAAATGTTGTGAGAAACAAGCAAAACATGTGTGGACATTTTGCAAAAATCTAGACAGTTGAGACCTATGCAGGTTAGCAAATTTCCTCAGGGTCAAACTGTGTACCTTGGTTACAGGAAACAAAAGACTGAATCCTTTACATCAACTACCAAACTAGTAACAAATGACTTTTGATGCATTTTCAAGGAATTGAGTTTCAGTGCATTTGCATGGAATTGTAAGCTTCAGTGCATTTTCAAAGAATTCTGAGCTTCAAGGGAAAAGAGGTTTACTATTGCTCATGCTATATCTGTTGTCAATGTGCATCCATTTTGTTTAGAAAATGGTCATAACATAAGAGGCAGCATACTTGCTTTTTGATGCAGTAGGCTGTGGGTTCTACTCCCACAGCATGTAGATGGATTACTGTTATTGTGCTGCACTTAAAGGGGGGGGGGGGTGTTGCAGTCCTGACTGTGTCCTCCTTTGGATGAGATGCCTAGTAACTATGAACCTGTTGTCAGTTTGCCATCCATTCCCTATTGTAATATTACCAGCTTATCATTTTTTTTTGACTCTGACATAGGCAATTTATTCTTCAAGGGCAGCAGGCACTGAATTTGTAGATGAAACTCTGAAATATAAAGTTGTTTGCTAGCAGCAACCTCTTCAATAGTTACAGATCTGTTTAATGTGGAATTATTCACGAGTTTTACTTCTACAGAGACTGTGTATATTGACTGGTATTGATGGATGTAATGACAGAAGTTTGAGTGGCCTTTTATGGTTGAAATGTTTTGAAACGGGCAGTTTTGGCATTACTGGGTCATACATTTTGTTTCATTACTTAGTGGAAAAATGTTCAAAATTACAAATTTAAAACACTCTAACAAGTGGTGCTCTATTATACAAGGAATTTAATTTAATATAATCAAGAAGGTGAATCAAAGAACACATGCTGCATGCACGGAAATGTGTGCAAGAGGCATATGGTTTGAAAACATCCCAAAGGTAAACTTTATTTCCCACTGGCCAGATGCATTTTCTTTGAATGTGGGTTTTAATGCTGTTGCAATGAATGTAAGTTTCAAAGGCAGAGATGTTTAATGTGTATGCGAAGCCTGTTTTCATTATAATACTGTATTGTTTTGTTTAGCAAATGTCTGTCAGGGTTTGTGCTATAAAATTTGAAATAAAAGTTTTAAATTAAATCCAAATATCTGTAATCATTGTAGCAGTAAAGAAGAAAATAGTATGTAGACTGACAGGTCTGAGCAGTGTTTGTGGTAAGTGGGAAGAAATAAATAAGCAACGGGACACTGGAATGGCTGCCAGGGTGTTTGTGTGTGTGTGTCCATGCATCCGTGCATGAAAATATGGTAAAGGATTGGAGGAAACTCGAAAGGAACTACAGGGAATAGAGAAGACCGGACAGAACTGCATTTTTTTTTTAAATTAACATCAGCTTTCTAGTTGTACAGTAGTACAATGCAATACAGAATTTTGCAATGGAAATTTTGTTTTGTTTTGTTTTTTTGCTTGATTGAACCCAGAGAACTGGATTAATCACAGCAAGTGAATCAGCCAGAGTATTGTGGACTACTGGACTAAAGGTAGAATTATTTTAATGTCAATATATTTTCTTTCTTATTTTTGGATAGGGGCCGTGGCTAGGCGTGCATGTGTGTGTGTGTGTGTGTGTGTGTGTGTGTGTGTGTGTGTGTGTGTGTGTGTGTGTGTGTGTGTGTGTGTATGCATGCACATTTATTTAAATATTTTGAAACTGGATATTTATGTTTTTTTTTATCCATTTTACTCTTCTGCCCTCTTTTTGTTTTAGTGGGGTGAGGGTAGCTAGGTGGGGTGTGAGTTAATGTAACTTGCCCTTTCATTTGCTCAGCTTAAATTATACCATTAAGGCTGGCAAGTGAATATCTATGTAAATAAATTGGAATAATTTTACCCTTTTGTTTTAGGAGGAGGTGCATTTGTGTGAATAAATCTGAAAATGTATGCCTTTTGGGAGGTTTGGCAGTAACGTTGTCCTTTTCATATTATTTTAAAGGCTGGTTAGTGTGTATTTTTGTGAAATATTTTTTTTTTTTTTGTGTGTGTGTGAGGGGGCTAGCTTTGCTATGAGAACTTATCTTCTTTATTTGCTCATGTTAAAGTCTGGTATTAAGGGTTCGCTAGTGCTAGTGCACATTTATGTGAAATAAATTGAAATATTTATGCTTTTTTGGGGGGGAGGTGGTGGCTAGCTATGTTATAGATGAAATGACTGGTGCTCAGTTTAAAGGCAGCCATTAATGGCTAGTGTGCATTTGTATGAAATAAATTGCAATATTGTATGAAACATATTTGAAACTGTCTCCAATTCTGCAAAATGTTCAGCTGTTCCCAGTTTTGCAGAATGTTCTATTGTTGTATTTGTTTAATATGTTTGGTCTGCCAGTTACTCTCATATTGTTTGCTTAGTTTAGTGTCTGTCTTTACATGACTAGTGTGCATTTGCATGAAGTATGCTGCAATCTTTACTCTGTCTTTGTCTCTCTCTCTCTCTCTAGATGCTGTATTTTAAAACCAAGTAGAACCTCTTCCAGATTTTGCAGAATGTTCCTAAGTTTGCTTTATCTTGATCTGTCCCTAATAGAATTTGGGGTCAACTGTCCAAATAAGTTACCAAATCCCGAAATACTGAGTCTTAGGCATGTGTTGTCAATGTCATGCTCAACTTCCCAAAGGAGACGATAATACATTTTTGACATTTAGCTTTAGACCATGATTCTGGCACTAGTTATTTGTTTGGGACAAGCCTTCCTGTAGGATGGCTGAGTCCTTTGGGGATTTGATCACTGCTCCTAGCTTGCTTCTTGCTGGCCATTATTTTATTTCATTTCATGATTGCTAAAAGCAATTGTTATTGAGGAGGTGGTGTTAGAAAAATTCTCTTTGGAGGGGTTAAAAACATTTTCTGCTCCGAGTGTCAAATATGCTAGGTATGCCACTGAAACATAATGACAGTTTTAAAACATGAGGAGAACAAATTCAAGATGACTTCTCTACTTAGTTTACTAGAAGTTTATTGGTATCAAGTGGGAATGGAAACCAAATCAGAAGTAGACAAAAGTCAGGCAGCAATTGAATGTGCCATAAAACAAAAGAAAGAATATAAAGACAATGATTAGATGAGAAGGCAAGAAATGTGGAAAAGACATAAATATAATTACAAGTTCAGAAAACCCCTGGAACAACTTCATGTTGATCAGGATCTGACACAGGAGTGATTAAGGAGAGGTGAATTTAAACCAAAAAGATAAAAGGTTAATACCAGTGATACAGGATAGTGGACTTTGGTTTATGCGGGTTCTTTAAAACAGAACTGGAAACAGTAACATATCGTGTTGCTGGGTGTGATACATTAATGGCAGAGGGCCTGTATACTGAAAGGCATAATCATGTGGCAAGTCTGTTGCACTGGGGATTGTGCAAATATTACAATATTGAAGTAACTGAGAAGCACTGGGAAACATGAACCAGAAAGCATTATAGAGAATGATGAAGTTTATATCACATGGGATCAGCCATTACCAACATTTCAAAAATAGATGTGAGAAAACCAGATATAGTAGTACATGAAAAGAAGACAAAAGTAGCAATGATCATTGAAATTGCTGCACACAGTGATTAGTGTCTTTGTACTTCCGCGGTGGTGCAGCGGTAGCGTTGTTGCCTCACAGCAAGAGGTTCTCCCGTTAGATTCTCGGCTGAAGTGTGGGGAGTGCCTTCTGTGTGGAGTCTGCATGTCCTCCCAGTGGTTGGGTGGGCGTTCGAAAGACATGCGTAAATGGGCGTGCCTTCATTGAAGGTTGGATATCGAGCTGGCACCTCGGTGTTCATGAAAATCTACTGCTAATCATTAGCGGAACGGAGTTCCGCTGTGGCGACCCCTAACCGAGAAAAGCCGAAAGACAACAACAACATGTACAGACAGACACAAAGTCACAAAATACCAGGATTTGCAAGCAGAAATGAGGGCAATGTGGAAGAAGGATACCCAGATAATTCCAATAGTAGTAGGAGCAATGGGTTACATAAAAAAAAAATTTACAGTCATTTTTAGATATGCTACCGATACATGTAACTCCATATGAATTGCAGGAATGAGTCAGTTGTGGGCACATTGTGGTTGCTGTGAAAAGCAATTTTGACTTGCATCAATGACTGAAACAATACTAATTTCATGAACTTTAATCATACTTTGACTTAGGAATAGGGTCCATTCCTGTCATGGTATTAGAAACATAAAAGACATGGAGAAATTAAACTAAGAGAAGCCAAACATTATAGCAAACCTATTGGCAGAGAAATTCAGGTCTAACTTCACCCCTCTCTTCCCCTCAACATCCCCTCAGGAATTACCATCAAATCTAACTACCCCTCCTATCACTAGACAATAGGTCCTCAATGCTCTTTCTAAGGCCAAGAACATTGCATCAGTGGGCCCAGGCCTTCTAAATGGCATGAAACATGACCTATCAGGCCCTCTGGAATCACTGTTTAACACTAGTCTCCAAACAGGCTTCCTACCTAATGAATGAAGAACAGCAACAGTCAGCACTCTGCACAAATTTAGGATATCTGCAGACCCTGTAAACTAAGGTCTATAAGTCTCACTAGTGTCATATGCAAAGACATGGAAAGAATTATCATGGAAGTGATCAATAACAACATAGGAAACATACAGAGACTGGACTCATGTCAATTTGATTTTGTCAAGGGCAGGTCATAACTACTCAATCTGGTCGACTTCTTTGAGGTCAGTAAAGCAATGGATGAAGGCAAAATGGTTCATACTGCCTACCTTGACCTGGCCAAGGCAATTGACACAATAAAAAAGTTTGTCATGGCTTTTGAAAAGTTTGTCATGGCTTCTGGAGTGGAGCGTGAAGATATTGGTACACCATTTGAGCATACTCCTGCTATTTTTAAGGAACATATGGATTTTAAACCCGCCTAATGTCTCATGTGGAGACAAAACTAACTACGAGACTGTTATTTCGCGTTTGGACGGTTTGCTTACACGCCTGGATGAACTCGAACGCCGACTTGACGCTGATAAGGTCCCACTTCCGGCTCTCTCTAGTGTAGGGAGAGGGAATGATTCGGATGCAGTTAACCAAGACGTGAGCCGTGATTCTAGTAATAACAATGACACTAATGCAAGCCTTCCTTGTGGTCAGAGAAGCTGTTCGGGGTCTAATCGTGCCATTCCATCCGTGGTTTCACCACCGGGACTATCACTTCCAGGTTTTGATAATATTAACAATTGCACCGGTAGCGTTAACAACGGAAAGCTTACTGGGCTTGGTAACCAGCACACGGGGGTCAGTTCGAATGTTAGACCCTATTATAGTGATTTTGTTCAGCAGAGCATATCACCAACAGGTAATAACTTTAATTTAAATTCATGGCTCGCTGATACTTCATTTTTTGGCGCCAATAACAATAATGCGCATATGAATGTTGGTTCCGGCACTGAAATATCCAGTATTTCATCTAATTTAAAAGAAATGGACAAACTTTTGGTTAAATTAAGGAAAACCCAACTCGAGGTCTCCTATTTTAATGAATGTTTGAAAAATAAGATTGTGCCTAAAGGGCTTAGGCGTTGGCAGTATCCAACTGGTTTGGAAGCTAATTCACAATTCCACCTAGAAATAATAGCTTTGTTTGACCGCCAAGGTCTTGAACTTATTGAACTCATGTGCAAACATTATGGTATTGCTGTGGAGGAATTGACTGAATCAGTGTGTGAACTGGATAAGAGAATTAGGTTGGACAACGAGTTTACTCGTTATAAATACGAGTACAACCGTATATTCACAAGCATTGATACGTACCTCAATAAACTTAAGATAAATAAGGTCAAGAAGTTGGATAGAGATTTAAAAGCCTATCATGAGGGTTTGGCCTATCCTAAGCCTTCTATTTCTCAGACTTGGCAAAAAGTTAATAATCCAAGTCTTCTTAGAAATGAAAATATCAATGGTTTTGTTCCAGGTATCAATCAAAGTGAAAGAGAACAGTTGCCTGTCAATGGGTCATCACAAGATGGTATAATAGAACCAAGTTACAGTAACATTGTTTCAGGTCAGCTGGGTAACCAAACTGGCCACTATAATCTAAGATCCAACAATCCTAATTTTTTAGGGACAAGGCAGAAACAACAACAACCAGTGCATGTGAATCAAAAGAGAAAACAAAAGAGCAACTGAACATTGATGCTGTTATAAAATCACCTATTTTATACAATGCTATTGATGTTTGTGATATTGTAGAACCTAGTAATGCCTCTTGTTTAAATGAATTGGATGAGTTTATTTTACCATCTGAAGACAGTATTGCGCCTATTGATTGCATTGTTAATTTTGAAGTTAACACAGTTACTATGGAGGGTGCTATGGTCCGTAAGGGTCCAGTGTTACTTGTCAATGATAGTGGTGACTTTACAGTCTATAATTTCTCCCAGGTAGATGTTCCATCTGAAGTAGTGGCTTTACTTTCCAAAGGTTACACCTACGTTCCACCCAAAACAATGGATGTAGTGAAGACTATCATTGACTTAAAATTATATACTAGGAAATTGAACTTTAGGTTGATGTTTGGTAATTCTTCCCAAAGTGAAACTAATCAGTTTAATATTCCTAGTACATTTAATCCACCGCTTAATCCTTTGATTAAGGTGTTTGAACAGTTTTGCGAACTTGATATACGGAATTTGGCGCAGTTTTCTCATTTTGATTATACTAATTTACAGAAGCATAGTGATTTACAGAAAGAAAGGGAAAGCTTGAATTTTATAAAATTGAATAATATAAGAATATGTAAACCCGACAAAGGGGGTGGGGTTGTTATTTTTGATTACCCTGACTATGTTAGCAGGATGGTGGATTTATTGAACTCCCAGTCCTATGTTGAGAGCTCCCTTTCTGAAATTAATAAAGCGTATAAATCTATTAAGAATGTGATCGAAGATTTATACATTGAGGAAAGGATTACTCGAGAAATGTATAACTATATGACTACAAGTTTTCCTAGATTTCCTTGTTTATTCGGGATCCCCAAAATACATAAAAATATAGAGAATCCACCTATGCGTCCATTGGTGGATAGTAGGGGTTCCCCTACTTATTCATGTGCAAAGGTTGTTGATTCAATTCTGCAAAAATATTTGGTTAACATAAAACAAATTTGCAAAGATTCATGGATGTTTTTAAAGAACATAAATGAACTTGAATATAAATCTTCTTACAACTTTTTGACCATCGATGTAAAAGATTTATATACATGCATTCCCCATACCATTGCGATGGAATGGGTAGGTGAAATGTTAAAACATCTAGATAGTCCCTTTGATGAAATTTCACTTGTAGGTGAATTGTTGGATTTAATTTTAAACAACAATTTTTTTGTTTTTGAAGGTGATTTTTTCCTTCAGAAAGTGGGGGTTGCCATGGGTTCACCCTGTGGCGCCAGTGTGGCCAACATGGTCATGGCCTTCTGGGAATCTATGTATGTATTAAATAATAACGTGTTCAAGGACAACATAGTATTTTATACTCGGTTCTTGGACGACATCTTTATTTTAGTTGATGGTAACATAGAATATAGTGAATTGTTGGTAAAATACTTAAATTCAACTACGTCGTTCTTAAAATTTACACATAACTTTTATGCCACCTCTATCGATTATTTGGATATCACACTTACTAAGGACACTGTTTTGGGGAGATTTGTTTCTTCAATTCATAGAAAAAAGACATATTGTAACTCAATGTTACATTATTCAAGTTGCCATCCGTACCATCAGAAACGTGCTATTATAAAAGGTCAGTTGGTTCGTGCAGCACGTATCACTACATTAGATGGTGTGTTTGATAATGAATGTGATTTTATCAAGGAAATGTTTTTACCACGTGGCTATCCATTATCTATGATTAATGATATAATTAATGAAGTTACATTTAAACGACAGACTTTTTTCTATACACCATTGTTGAATAGTATTATAAATGATTCATCTATTGTAAATGGGTCTTTCAACATGTCTCTTGATTTACCTGTTAAGCAACACCCTAGTCTTGTTAAGTTCAATATGTCTTTTATAACTACTTACAATATAAACAGCAATTCTTGTTTTAAGATTTTGAGAAAAAATTGGGACATACTAAAAGGTGACATGAATGTCTACACAAGTGTAGGTGACCGCCCGTTAGTAATTTATAAAAAAGGAAGGAATCGTAAAAATTATTGTGAGAGTATCAGAGCAAAACCTGTTAGAACTCCAGGCATGTATAAATGCCAAGCTTGTAACTATTGTGCTTACATTTTGGAATCTAACAGAGTATTTGTTAATAATTTCTCTTACAATTTGAAACTGAGAAATAATTGTAATTCTAAGATGGTGGTCTATCTTGCTATGTGTCAGTTTTGTCCAGCTTTCTATGTTGGCAAAACTGAAAGAAAGCTTCGTGAACGTGTTTACGAACACTTGTATGCAATTAGGAAACACAAGCTAGAGAATGCCTTAGCGAAACATATTGACCAATTTTCTGACCATTCTTTTAAATTTATTATTGTAGACCAGGTGAATAAAAACCCAAGAGGTGGTCCCGATGCTCTAAAATTAGATGAATTAGAACTTTCTTGGCAAATCAGGCTGAATGCATACAATCAGCCTGGTTTGAATGAGGGTTGTGTTTTAGGTAGTATTTTAAAACTTAAAAGCTTAATGCGTTAAATTTAAGTTAATAATATTTAATTATTAATACATTCTTATAATTTTTTCATGTGTAATATTATTTGTTTTAGTAAAATGTGGGGTTGCCCATTTAAATTTTAAATAGATTGTCTATACTCATGGTTAGGGGGTGGTGACTTTGTGCTTCATTAATGCATTTTCTGTGTTGATTGGTTAATTATTTGCATTTTTATGTATTTAAATGTGTTTTGAAATATTTTGTATTGTCTGATGAAGTTTGTGAATTGACATAAACGAAAAGCGCTCAACTTTATTGGTCTCATTAGTGTGCCTTCTTTCACTCTACCCAGTGTTTTGGTGTTTACAATTGACACAATACCTCACATGGGCATTGTTGACATACTCAAGAAGTTTGGGTCAAACCCTTATATCACCTAGTCGATAGAGAGCTGGCTCACAGACAGGACCCAGGAAGTTAGAATTAGGGAGTCCACCTCTATAAAGAGGCCAGTCATAAGCATGGTCTGTCAGGGATCAGTCTTGGACTGCTCCTTTTTGACATTTACTTCTCTGGAGGTCAAGACCAATGTCAAGGGGCTCTGGCTGTCCAAATTTTCAGACAATTGCTATATAGGAGCAGCTATAGAATCCTCAACGACACTAATGTTCCCCAGGAAGGGCTAAAAGAGACAAGTAACTAGATGCAAAGAAATGCATAATAATATCCTTCAGAAAGTCATCCAGTCCCGGTAACTATCATATTGACAACACATTCCTTAGGGTTGACCTGGTAGTCAGGGACTTATAAACACGCATAAAATGTAATCTAGCCTTTGGCCATCACATTTATATAGTAATAAGGAAACCATTCTATGTTGTATAACATATAAACAAAGGTATTGCATCTAAGTCCAAGTAGGTCATTGTTCCACTGTATTCAGCATTCATCAGACCTATCATTAAGTACAATGCCCCTTTGATATATATCTAACCAGGCACATCCAACAAATGGAACATCCTCAGGGGTTCCTCACTAAAAGAATGCATGGTGTAAGTAACATGTTGTATGCAGACTGTCTCAAAGCTCTAGCCATGTATTCTGTCTCCAACAAAAATATATTGAATAGAGCAGGAACCACCAGGCTGAAGTAGGTTAAAAACTTGTTTAATAAGAAATAATGAAATGCATATTATATTATCTCATAAGCGCTTTAAGGACAAGCCCTTCATCAGATGAGCACAAAAGTAAAAATCACACTGACTTTTATACAAATTAAAATCTTGAAACAACCAATCAGACATCAATAAATTACTTTGTTTTTTAAGAGCTGGCTTTAAAGGTACAACACCATTTAAGCCTGAAGGTTTGTCAGCTCCCAACTCAATAATCCATTGCATCTCATTATACTCAGTTTGACTCACTACATCACCACTTCTATTATTCTTATGAATCTTTTGCATAACCATAAAAGAAAAGCCATGTTCTTGATTATTTGCTGATACAAAGCATTATGTGTGTCTTGTGATGTTTAAGTATTCTGTCTTTCAATCTACAATTTGTCTTACCTACGTAGAAACTGAAGCAGTTTCTACATAGGGCTAAATAGACAAGATTACTAGTGAAACAATCAGCATGTAAATCAAATTCATATCTCTTCTTTGTACTGGGGTATATGAAGTAACCTAGATTATTTATCAGGGGACAGGCTTTACATCGTTTACAGGGAAAAGTACCCCTACGTACTTCATATTCTATTTTCACCCTGCCTAGATAATGTTGTTGACATAACAAGTCTTTTAAATTCTTATTCCATTTAAAAGTAAAGCTAGGTCTTTCACCTACTATATTAACCAATTTTTCATCTGAGGAAAGGATTTTCCAATTGCATTTAATTATATCATAAATGCCCCCAATATTATTGCTATACGTCAATGCTATATGTAATGAGTTATCACTATTCTCAGACCTATTTATATTTTTATTTTTAGTATTTGAATACCATGGTTTTGCATTACCTGACCTATTATATCGGATATAGGTTATCCTTTCATCTACTATGCCTCTTCTATACCCTCTTTTTAACAAATTAGTTTTCAACTTCTCAGCTATACCCCCTTTTTAACAAATTAGTTTTCAACTTCTCAGCCTCTGATTCAAAAATATCATTCTCAGTGCACAAACATGAAATCCTATATGCTTGACCTTTATATTATCAAAGGTACATCTAGGATGCATGCTATCATAAGCTAAAAGCATGTTTTTCCAACAACCTTTCCTAAAAAGGGTAGTTTGTAAATGTCCATTGTTACCCTTGATAATATGCATATCTAAGAAATCGATAGTTTCTTCTGACTAGTTGACTGTGAACCTTAAAAAGTTAGTTGCACTTTCTAGGTATACTATAAAGGCATCTAACTCCATTTTTGTGTCTTTCCACAACAAAAAAAACATCATCTACAAATCTTACATATAGTATCAACTGTGTTTTCCATGGGTGATCGCTTTTAAATATATTGGTGTCCTCCCAATAAGCTAATCCTAAGTTAGCATATGAATTTGCACAGGGTATGCCCATGGCTACACCCTGTGTCTGTCAGTAAAAAGTACCTTGATAAAGAAATATGTTGTTTTCTAATATCTTCTTCTTCTTCTTTCTGCTTTTCCCGTTTAGGGGTCGCCACAGCGAATCATCTGTCTGCTCATGATTGGCAGTGGAGTTTTTACAGTGTCAAGTTGCCAGCCCGGTGCCCAACCTTCCACAGAAGGCACACACTCACACCTAGGGCCAATTTAGAGTGTCCAATCCACCTACTGCATGTCTTTTGGGATGTGGAAGGAAACCGGAGCACCAGGAGGAAACCCATGCGACCACAGGGAGGACATGCAGACTCTGCACAAAAGGCAGCCCAGCTGAGAATTGAACCGGAGAACCTCTTGCTGTGAGGCGACAACGCTAACCGCTGCACCACCGTGGCCGCCCTAATATAATGTTAAGGAACTCATAGATTAACTGATTCATGGGATCTTGAAAGATATCATTGTCATTTAAAATGCCCATTTAAAATGACTGTGAACAGGCTGTTCATGTCCAGTGTCACTAACAGACAATCATGGCAGTCCTGACCCTCTAACAATTCATACAAATTAGATAAAAACTGTCCAGTATCTTTTAAGATTCTTGGAAACAATTTAATGACACTTTTTAATTTGGTTTCTACCCATATCAATAAATGTTCCATGAGCCATCCCCTTCCTGACACTATAGGTCTCATCGGAGGTGAGACCAAGCTCTTATGTATCTTTGGAAGAGCTTTGAACACCGGAATCATAGGGCGTTCAGTCCATACAAAATTAAATATACCAGATTCAATTACATCATATTCTTTTAAATGTAACAGTCTTTTCTTAACTCTTTCAGTCAAACTTTTAACAGAAAGTGGGGAGATAGATGTATAAGTAGATACACTCAAGTCATAGTCTGTGGTGTCCATGACTACCACAGCTCCAACTTTATCTGCTGGTGTTATGATAATATGTTCTTCATGCATCAATTCATTTAAGGCCTTGCTTTGTGTTTGTGTTAAATTAAAAAAAACATGTTATTGCCTTCACTATCAAGGTATGCCCTAATTTCTTTCTCACAGACCCTCAGAAATGTATTAATGGTTGAATACATTGATGGTACAAAAGTACTTGGTTGTGTCAGTGCCCTATCAACATTAGCATTACTATTTACAGTTGGTACATTGTTGTTAAACATTTGTTTCAGTGAAACGTTTCTACCAAAAAGCATTAAGTCCAATAAAACTTCTCTACAATTCAAACCTTTACTAGGTATATATGATAGCCCTTTATTTAGCATATGAATCTGGTAAGTAGATAGAGCAGTGCTGGATAAATTAAAAATAATACAGTCACCATTATCAGTCATGTTGATGTTCAGGGCCGTTTCACTTCCCTGATGCGTGACCGACTTCTCCTCTGTTCATTCTTCTTCCTCGCAGGCATGGGGAGTGCAGAAAAGATGAAGAAATATCCTGTGTTGCTGTATGTGGTATTTTGGGTCTAGCGCCTAGGCCTCTGATCTCCGTGGTGAAGGCGGAGCTCGTAGAGGCAACACATAACAACTCTGCTGCCATACCATTGGTCTGTCCTACGGCTCCATTAAAAAAAACTTCAGTAGTGGCCTTATTGGCATCAGCGTTTCCTCTTACTTCAAAATCATCCGTAGTTGCAATGTTGGTAGTTGACACATTCACCACACCCCTGTTTCCAATACATAATTCTTTATTAGGGTAAGATATTTCTGCCTGACTTAATTTACTGGATGTCCTTTTGTCTTGGGGCCACATAAAAATATGACCTTGTGTAAAGTCTCAATAATGTCTGACCAATTTCTTGGTCTTAACTTGTTGTAACTTAAGTTCATAGTTAGCAATTGCACAAATAACCTCATCAGTTTTACGGGTGTCAAGAAAAAAAGGCAGGTACTCAGCAATAAAACGCACAGGAATAGAATACAAATCCTTAAAAAAAAACATAAACCTGTGCAGACACACGGCAGTAAGAACACAAAGTCCAAAGTATAAAAACACGGTTTATTTTGCAAAATTGATTAATGATTTTCAATTGTGCTTGGAGTGATGATTGGTTGTATTTAATAGGTGTAATTATATATATATTTTTTGAATTTTTTAACATTGCCATTGCATGATGAAGCACTCTCGAAATGTGAAAGCGCTTACTTTTTATTAAACCATGTTTTTATAGTTTGGATTTTGTGTTCTTACTGCCGTGTGTCCGCACGTTTGTGGTTTTTTACAGTTTTACAAGTGTAATATTCATCTTCAAAATAAATTGCCAGGTTGGTTTGTAACATCTCTGTTTCCTCTCGCAACTTAATTTCATATGGAATGAAAAATTCTGTTAGTAATTTCATGTATGAGAGGCTCGTCTCAATATTGAGAAGTTGCCAATGTGCTAAAATTTCAGGAAACGCATCTCCTTGTGTTGGCATGCACAAAATCCTAAGGCCACTCGGTACAATTTTGTATTCAATGTATGCCTCAAAATGAAATCTCTGCCATTGTAGCTGTTTTAACTTGTGCAGAGATTTCTCAAAGGTTAAAAGTTGGTTTACTGTTGTGTTGGAGCAGTAACCTTAAGTGGTAGATACTGGTTTTACTTTTTTATGTATTCTCTCTCCTACATGCTGTTGAGGAGAATCTATGCATGGCATTCAAGGCATTGTCACACCACACCCTGGTGGGCCTCCAGCATATCATTGAAACAAACAGCTCCAGAATTACCTTCTTAAAGACTTAAACCTTGCCTGTGATATAAATAGAACCTACTGGAGAGACAGGAATGTATCTCAGAGACTACACCTTCTCTGGAACAGGCTCTCCATCCATGTTTAGCATAGTTTCTTCCTAACCCAATTCAAGTGTAACTTGGGCAATTATATGGGGAAGAGGAAATTCATGCCTGGTTTGGCATCTATGTTTCTAACAGTGTCTCTAATGGATGGAGATAGCTGGTAAATGTTTCATCTCCCACACCCCTGCTTACATTTATCGAGTGTACCAGAACTTGTCAGACATTTGGGATGCATGACCTGGCTTAAAAAGGGCCTAGTGGTTATTAGCCTTGTACATGCCTATGAAGCTATGTATTGTGTTTTATACTGTCTGAAGACTGTTTTTCTGTATATTATGTATTGCATTGTATTTATGATGTTATAACAAGGTGGTAGCAGATAAACTGCCTCTGTGTTCAATTTACGTATCTGTAATAAGAAGAAGATGAAGAAGAAGAATAAAAAGAATTAAAAGATAAAAATCTACTGTTTTTTTTTTCCTGTAGATGTCTGCCTGCTTGAAAGCTATTGATATACAAACATTGTAATCCTTTATTTTTTTCTGTTGTTACTTTAAGTTTTTTTTTTTAAGTTTTAAAACATCTCAAAGACATCAGTGGCTAAAGTTAACCTTTTATTTTGGTATCTCTTATTATTGTTAAGGAAATGTGAACTTACCTGGCCTGCTACAGTTAATTATCTATAAATCTGAAGTGGAACTGAGAAATCCTGCACAGAGGCACAGCAGGGTGCCAGAGTTCATACAGGACTGCATGAAGAATGTTGTTGCTTCAGAAAAATAACATTTCCTTTTTTGCTAGAATTTTGCTACAGTTTTGAGTTCTTTCAGAAATTAACAAAAGCCAGTATATGGGCTAGGTGTTAGATTTAGAAAAGGCTATTCTTAACTATAAGGCATAGTCTTAGATTAATGTATTGACTGATAACCTTCAGTTTGTACATGAAAAATATCATATCAGCTATTGTAGCTGTCTTGAACATCTTCAAGGAATAACATGGAGTCTCATGTTTTTCTCATTGTTTGAACTGGGATAGCTTTGTGGATAGCTTGGAGTGCTACCCCATACTGAATTCTAGCTGTGCCCTGATAACATGGGTAGCATGCCCCTAACACTCCTGTATGCTACATCAGCACCATAACTGTGAAGGATATCCACTATGCCAGGACCAGGTAAGGAGATTCAGAAATATTTATATATGTGAATCTCATTACTTATTCCGGACACAGAGTAAGCTCCAATAAGCTCACCTTACAACACCTGTATGTGAAAACTGACACTGCAGGCATTTCACCTACCAGCAGTGCCAGTTCTGACATATAGGTGGCGTAGTCAACCTTTAACACTGGTCAGCTCCACAACGGCATCATCTTTATGTTCGATGTGAGAATGCATGCATGGCGAGTCTGGCTATAAATTGCTTCTCTTCCACAATATGATTCTATCTTTGTTCTGGCCAACCCATCCAAGCACTAAGATTTTCAGCTAGGTAATGAATAACTGTCCCTTGCCATTTGGGGACTAAGTAGCATTGATAGCACCTTGCTATTTTAATCAGCTGGAGATAGATTCTGTATGCTTACACAACTCCAAATAATCTAAATCATCTAGCAGTTCTTCTTTTAATATTAGAGTTTAGACCTCTTAATAGCCAGTATTTTCATGTAAATAGCAGTATTAAGTGAGTATCATCAGCAAATCTCATTACAAAAGCTATAGGTAGTAAGATGAGATTCAGCTGTGTTACATAAACCAAAGCAGGTGAGATGCCATGTTGAGTGTAAAGTCCAGCTGGCTCTACAGACAATGGAAAACATCTGTGGTTAATGATATGTCACTCATAACCATGATATTCTGCCAAGGAAGAGTGGTTACCATAGATCATCAGGGTGGTTGCTTTGTTCTTACAATAGGCTTGTCCTAGGTTTCTTCAACATTCCAGTGGTCACTTGGGGGGGGGGGGGGCAGAAAGGCATATCCTTGACTTGGCTGATTAAAGGCACCGCCGCCTGATGTCATATCAGCTTGAAGTTTGCAGACTTCTGTCTTTTCTTCCAATAATGTAAAACTATCTTTTTGGCACTAGAAATAGAATGAATGTGACTTGTTTGTACTTTTGTTTGGTAGGACCCAACTCAGGGAGCACACTGTCTGCTCCAGTAGGATTTGCTTATGAGTTATCAGCAACTATCCATGGCACTACATTCATTTTCTTAGCACCTGTCATTACTCATGCTCTGTCAGGTAGCAGATGAGTGAACCTAAATCTTTTTTTCCTTCTTTGCTGCGTTGCTGTAGAATTAGAGATCTCCAGGTGCATAATATAGAATTGTATGAACTGTAAAGCTATATCTGTAATTTCAGGGTTGCACTGACTGTTATTTAATTTGACGGCAAATATGTCAAGGTGTCTAAAGAAAGAATGAGTCTTTAAATAGATTCTAAGAAGTCCTCTGCACCTGCTTTCACAGCATTGGCTTAGTACATTTAATTATTTCACGTTTGGCTGGCTGTGTATAACTAAACAGTGCAACTGATTTGTTTGAAATTTAATGTATTCAGCTGTAATCTTGCCCATATGTAAATAGCATTATCTGTTTTCCATTTTATATTTTGCATGTAGTGTGTTCTTAAATTTCTCTGCAATACTAGTTTGTGCTTTTGCTGTTTTTTGCTCAGCTTAATCTACCTTGTATTCAGTGTTTATGTTTTTCTCTCTGAGTCTGGGTCTTGGCTGAAATGGGTCAACAGACAAACCCACTTACCAGTAACAGATTTATAGATAAATAAATAAATGTTCCACATTTTCATAACACTTGGAGTTGAGAAGTATTTTGTTTTTAATTAGTTAGAAATGGGAACTGTTACCACAAATGGACTTAACAGCCACTATTTCGAAAAGCAGCTATCTGCCCATATAAATTTGGATTTTAAAAGTGATAGCTTGAGAAGATCTGTATTTACTGGATGGTGGTCACAATGTCCTTTTTAATTGACATTGGATTGGATGAATGAAGAACTTTGGGTAAATGGATGACAGACAAAGGGCTGTGATGTCACCTTCCAGTCCCCCATTTAGGTCAACCAGTGTGAGACTGATCCATTATATGCAGTTTTTCATATCTTTCAGCTTATTTTGAACTGGCGATACAGCTGTCTTGTATTCTAAAAACACTGCCTGAGTCTCTCTTAGTTGCAATGTTTGTACGATGTCCGTAGACTCCATAAAAGGAGTTTTAGTTACACAAGTGTCCACTTGTATCTTGGAAGTGATATTCAAAGATCTGAGCTCTGCAAATATCTTGTACCACATCTGAAATCAAGAGCAATTTGTTATTCATCTTGTAACTGGGGCACTGATGAATGATGATAGAGCCATTTTGCAAGGCAACACATGAAAATAAAGACTGTGTCACAGACGAACTTTACCAGGGGTGGCTCATGGTACTGACTGCTGGGCTGCAGGCCCGCCACCCACCCCCAGCTAAAAAGAGAAAAAAAAAAAATGAAATGTGATAACTTAGAAAATCAACTATTATTATCTTTAAAACAAAAAAATATTATTACAATTACCAGGCTGTTTTGAAAACAGTCCGGAATTAGGCTTCCCGACCACCAATTGCTTTTGATTGGTAGCATTCTGCAGTGTCACCCAATGAGCAACTCACTGGACTGCTGCATAATGCAGGGAAGAGCCCTTCCTATTGGATCAGGCTTCCTCAGGTGACTGAGTCAGCCTAAGTGAAAAAGAAGAAAGTAGTTAACGTGGAAGAGAAGCACAAGCATATGAAAAGCTTTTCTTTTCTTTATTTTGAAGTATTTTTCAGGAACTATGTATGCTACTGCCAGGATTTGGGAAGAAAGTACATGCTTAAAGTGTATGTGTGTGTGTGTGTGTGTGTGTGTGTGTGTGTGTGTGTGTGTGTGTGTGTGTGTGTGTGTGTGTGTGTGTGTGTTTGTGTGAGAGACTAAATGCAGATGTGGCCAAACTACTGACAGGATCGTTGGGAGAAATATTTCATTTTGATGTCAGTGAAGTGCTTCTGCATACATTGAAAAACTTTCTGAAGGAGTCGTTGGGGGAAATAATTCATTTTTGTGTCAGTAAAGTTATTGTGCAGACACAAACAAACTGCTGAAGGGATTGTTGGGGGAAATAATTAATTTTGGTGTCAGTGAAGTTCTTGTGCAGACATTGGCAAACTGCTGAAAGAGTCTGTGTTGGAAATGTCATTTTGATGTCAGTGAAGTGGTTGCATGTACATGGACAAACTGCTGAAGGGGTCATGGTGGGAAATTTTTCATCTTAATGACAGTGATGAGCTTGTCCAGATAGGAACAGACTGCTGAAGGGATTGCTGGGGGAAATGCTTCATTTTGGTGTTAGTGAAGTACTTGTACAGACATGAACAAGCTGCTGAAGGAGTCATGGGAAAAATTGATGGACACGTGTGTGTGGGGTGGGGTTCAAATTAATTACTTTGTCCATTTGTTGCTATTTTTATTTTATTACATTCTGATATCTGAGGTATATACAGTAAATAAAGCTGGCTTTAATATGATGCAGAATTTGTCTGTGATAAAAGTGACTAACGTAGTTGCCAGTCATATAAAATAAGCATTTATTATTCTGGCTTTGCAGAAGTAGTGTGCATATTTTTTTCAATTTCTGTAACAGTCAAGCATCAGCATTGCCCTCAATAAGTGGTTGTCTATAGTGGTCAGGGTGGGATGTGTGTGATAGTAACGGATCACTGGCTGAGTGCTGCACTCAGAAGTATTGCCATATAACAGCACTTGGTTCTCCTGTTGAGATTTTGGCTGTTCATTCCTTCTATTGGCAGTCCTGTTTTTGCGGATTTTATCCAAGTGCTTTGATTTTCTCTCCTAGACACTCAGCAGTATAATATATGCCTCTGGCCATTTGTTGTTTTACTTTTCATCCCAATCTAACACTAAAGTGGTACACAGAAGATAACTGTCTTTTTGGGGAGGTAGGAATGCAGGCACTTTTCCCAGAAAGACTGAATATATTTCCTTACTTGTGACTTTTTGTTCAAGACATCATTATTCTCAAAAGTTAGTTAAAAAATCTAAGATTCACCTCGGTTCATCTACAACTTTAAGATGTCAGGGGTCCTAGCAGACTCCTATTTTAATTCAGTTAATTTCTCCATACTTAAATTACAGTGGAGTCTTGGGCAGCTGCAGAGTGTTAAACACATGGGGGGGGGGGGTAAAAAGACAAAGTATGAAATAGCAAGAAAGAAGTAATCTGTCTGGATAGTGTGGGCCAGGATGAGGGTAAAACAAAGGAGAGCACTGGAGAGTGCAGGGGAGACTATTGGGTAATCGGGAACCCATGCAGTGCTGACTATGGCTAAACACCTAAGGTGTATATAGTCAGCAAAGTGGTTATAACGAGTGGGTTTTTATTGAAGCAGTTTGTGGATAAAAGTGAATAACCGCATCTGTTGATCATAGGTTAACAGTTATTGATCTGCTGTAATACAGCCCAACCCTACTGTATTTGGCTCCACCTATTCAGTTGCTTCCTGCACCCCCACCCCCAGTTTGAAGTCATTAGCCACCACTAATGTAAAGGACATCAAGATTCAGAGAATAATCTGTCATTCATATTATTGTTAATTGTGCATTCATAGACTACATACCAAAGTCTTGGTAATATGTCCTTATGATATTCCTGAATAACAAATTACTTATGAGGTTATGACTTAAAAGTAGACACATGACCCCTGCAAACAGCTTTCGCCTTAGCAAATGTAGCATTGCATACAAAAAACAACTATCCCGTTTACCTTTTATGGTGTATAGTATTACTATGTACATGATTATTTGCAGACATTATACTATCTTCTCTGCAGTTCCTTATTTTAGGCGTAATTTATGTAGAAGCACCTCTTTACCTATAATTGTCTAATGTGAGCAGTGCACTAAAACAGAAGAGAACATCTTTACAATGTTTTCAAAGGCCTTAGTGACCTACTCATGTTTAAAAGGAGTGGTCCAGTCCATGCTTTCCAAATCATTTCTAAAAGCCATAGTTGAAATATGCATCATGCCCCCCTGGCCCTTATTGTCCTACAGAGCACTGTGATATGAGCTTTTTCAATGTTAAACAAAGAGGTAAATGGTTGTTTAGCACATCTCATATAAATTTGTTCCTGTTGACATTGCTCCTCGAGAAACCACTAATGACCAGCAGTTAGCCATGTCCTCTGCACTTGATGGGTGTCTTTTTGGGCAAGGGAAGACACTCTTGCCTGCCTTGGGTAGGGAGCAGGTGATGCTTTATTACAAAGCCAACTTTCAGTGCCTGATCCCAGGGAAAGAGCCTCATCCTTGGGTTTCCTAGGAAGAGAAAACAGAAAATTTAGCATGTTTCTTCTCCTGTTCCTTGTAGTATGGATCAGAAAGACTGGATGGATTTTGCAAAGGGCTTATTTCAAGCCTTTAACTCATTTAATTTTATACTCCACTAAATGTTAAAAGAAAAAGGTTTTCTTTTCCTTCAGATTCTGACCATGATTTAGACTGGGGTGGTTTCTGCCCAGTACCCAAACCACAAAATGAGAATTTAGATAAGAGGAAAGTGTTTCTTCAGATTTTTCTCCTTAGAATTATTTTTTTCTCTGTCACCATTGATAGAATAAAAAAAATGTTTCACTGGGAACAGATTGAAATTACAGCATCATAACAAAATTGTTATGACTTACTACAGCTGGAATTTTCTCAACCTTGCAACTGTTCTTCCAGTTTTATAAGCTTTTCAAAGATGTATTTGTGATAACTTTCTGTATGCTTGATAATTGACTTCCTGCCTCTAAAAAGTCAGGTAGATTACATAAGGTTCACTAGGCTCACAAATAATTGTTTCTAATCCCAGATCAGATCCTGCAATTATTTATTTGTTAAAACCATCTGCAACCAAACATATTATGAATTCTAACCAGATTCCCTCCAACGAGGATGGGAACACTTTTGATAGATTTGGGAAAAATATGGTCATGTACTTTAGCTTTCAGAATTTTGAATTGTCAGGCTCATATATCTAAATTTATACTTGCTTCTCTGAATGATATATAAAGAAAACAGGATAAAGGTGAGTAACATACATGTGCATGACATTGAGATTTAGAGAATAATCTGTCTTTCATATTATTATTAACTGTGTATTCATAGACTACATACTAAATACTTAGTAACATGTCCCTATGATAATCCTACATAAATTATTTATGAGGCTATGACTGCTAAGCTTGTCTCTTCAGAGGTTTAGGCTTCTTTCAGTTTATTAGTTGCTTTTGTTTTTCAGATAACTAATCTCTCTTTAAGGTGTTCTTATGACTCTGCTGATGTTGCAACAAGAGCTGCTGCTATTGGACTGGTAATGAGACGGTTTGGATTGTTATTTTCCAGACAATATTAAAGCTGAGGATCTGAGTGTTTCTGTAGAGTTGTTATGTTTGGGCCTTCCTCTGTGAAGGTCTTCAAAATGTAATGAAAGAGTGAAATTAATTCAGGGAGTCTTTCAGAGTTTTGAACCCTCCTTGCCAAAGTTTAACAAGAACTTTATTTTGAACTCAGGATTCTTATAAGAAACAGAATAAACAGTCTAAACAGTCTTACTAAGGTTATAGCAAGCAGAATTTCAAGATGCAACGGTAGGAGTACACAAAAACAAAAGGTAGAGCCAAGCAAAACCAAGGACAGTTAAATAAGGTAGACTGACTATTTGCCTCCACCATCAAATTTCCCTTGCAGTCCTAGCAACCTTGCAAATCTTTCCATGAATCAATGTTTCCATTTACCTCAATGGCAGCTGATAGCTATAGACATGTGGGTCCTAAGAACAATTCAAAATGGATACAATTGGCAGTGGGAATTCCCTCCTCCTCTCAGAGTATTTCCCCTCATCCTTCAAACCAGACTTCCTTGTTTCCTCCATTTGTGAAAGTCAAGCTTTCTCTAGGGGTTACAGAACCAGTCTCCTCAGAACAGACAGGGAAAGGATTTTATCCAGGGATTTTTCAGGTGCCAAAAAGAGAAGTACGTACTTGAAAACCAGTTCTAGCTCCATCTCCTTTCTGAATCTTCACACCAGAGTTTGAAAATTCAAAATGCTTTCCCTTTAGTCTCTGTTTACTCATTCATTCTCATTCCTCAAACATGCAGATTATCGCATTCCAATTTGCATGTTTTCAGACTGGATTACATTTTCAGTTATCTGTTTTGCCCATGTGGCTATCTACAGCTCCAAAGGTGCTTTTATAAAAAGTCTAGCCCCAGTTATTGCCCACTACAGGTTGCACGGCATTCAATTTTCCATATTTAGATAATCGTTTTATTTTTTGAGAGTTTTTCAAAATGTCAGGAATCTCTGACCTGGGTAAAGGATCTCCTTTTCAATTTAGAATTCCAGTTGAACATACAGAAATCCCCTCTCATTTCTTCTTATAGGATAGTTTGTCTGGAGTGCCTTCTGTTTACTTCCATATGAGAGCTTTTCTCCCTCAGCACAAAATAGATATTAACAAGGAACATTTTCTGGCATTTTCCAACCAACCTCTCGCTTCAGCCAGAGAATATCTCAGAATTCTAAGGTTCAGGGCCTCTACAAATGTCATGATTACTCTGGCCAGACTTCACATGAGAACAATTTATTTCTCAAGCCTGTATGGGCCCATCACCAACGCTCTCTTTCTTTTCAGATCCTAGTGTTAGGATTTGTCAAAAGAAATTTGCTTTGGTGGGTGAGCCAGTTATCTCTCAACCTTTCATTCTGTCTTCCAGCCCCCATTCAGCCAGTAACAGGTACTTTAATAAAAACATGACTTAGGGTGGCCATTTGCTACTTTGGTAAACAATGACTCAAGTACTCCTCAGCACAGATAAATCAGGGAGACATACGTAAGGGGCAACCTTATTGTCATTCAACCATACACAAGTCTACAGCTTAATGAAATTTCATTCCTCCAAGCTCATGCACAAAACAGAACACAGCAACACAGAAACAAGAGCAACAAAAATACACATATACAACATCAGTGAAAACTAGCCAACTGAAGGCCCAGATGGCCCAGAAGCTTCAGACTTAGCACAATTCCATGGACTAGAGCAATCACTCCTCTACACCACTATCTCCCACTCCATTACCAGCAACATACAAGTCCCAGTCCTATCTTCTGACCATACTTTTGATACCACAGACCTCACAACTACTGCTACGTGCAGGCCCAAATGGCTACACCATCACCAGCAACATCCAAGCCCTAGTCCTTCCTTCCTTCTGACACTATCGACAATAACAACTGCTGCTACATGCAAATGTTAATGGCCACAACCAATTAGATGAACTACCTCAGTCTTCACCATCCAGACCGTCACCACCACCAGTTCCATTCACTGACACCATCCACCACATTTTAGTGTTAGTTAGTTAGTTAGTTAGTTAGTTAGTTAGTTAGTTAGTTAGTCAGTCAGTCAGTCAGTCAGTCAGTCAGTCAGTCAGTTAGTTGTAGTCTGTGGTTTTGACACCAGCTCTTTGTTTGAGAATGGCCTTTGGAGGATCTTGGTATGCTCTGGCAAATTTTTACTGGCACCAGATTTATAGTCATCAGCAAATTTCTTAACATTTGATTTGACATCTATAAGTAAATACCAAATAGGAGAGGTCCAAGGATTGAACCCTGGGTTGCATCGATAGTGACAGGTTGTTTGGAGGAGTTAGAGCTGCCCAACCCAATTTCCTGGGCTCCATTTGTGTACTAATTTAAAACAATGCATTACATAAGGTTTACATTTAACTTGGAGAGTTTATCTACAATTCTTGAATGTGGGATGGTTTTGAATGCCTTTGCAAGGTCTAGATATGCAGTGCATACTAATTTTCCCTCATCCATTGCTTCACTAACTTTTTCAAAGAGGCCAACCAGGTTAAGATGCAGGATCTCCCCTTGGGGAACCTGTACTGACTTGGGTCAAGAGTTTGTAGGTTGCATAAATCCTTGTATATTAATTCCATAATGATTCTTCCCCTAGCCTTACAAAATTAGACTGATCAGGTTATGGGTCTATAATTACCCAAGTCAGTTGATGCCCCACCCTTGTGCAAGAAGATGACTGTTGCTGTCCTCCAAGAGAACTACACCTGAATGTATTTGATCCCATGCCTTTGTCACTCACATTCCCTGAGCCAGAACATTTATCATAATATTGTTTGATGACTGTCTAAGGCATAAATATAGCAAATTAAATATATATTCAGTATTAATGAACACTGGGCAAAAATCTGAATGCAGGACAGAGATGCACATAAATATATGCATATATCCACATGGATCAATTACATACACTTTATCATGCCATCAGAGGACATATACCGCCACTTTCAATATACAAGTGAGGTCAGGTACTGCTGTGTACAGTAGCAGCAGTACTGCCATTGCTCTGCATAATAAATGAAATACATTATAACACAAATACTGAGGACAAATCCACACTGAATAAAAATGTACACATGCAGAGCAGTCAGGTGGACACCTATATGCTCTATACCTTTCGGTCTACCCTAGTAGTATTACGTAGCCCTGCAACCCCCTAGCAAATGAAAATATCATCTACAAACTTAGTGACTGTCATTACATGACATCATCAGTGGAGCATTTAGTTTCATCTGCAAGCTTGCATCCTTATACAAGTACTTATCACACATATTCATGCAGTCCTACTGGCAACACCTGGATTTGAACTCTCACACATTGCAATATTCTACACTTTAATCAAGACTGCTACCTGCTCTGCTGCACACAGTGTGCTAAAAAACAAGCAGTGAACTATTTATGACTTAAGCAATCATCAAACAATATGATGCTTACAAATGTTGTATGCATGCATGCATGTGTAACGTCAAGTATGAATCCCTAGACATAAGTTATGCGACTTTCTTTGTCTGTATGTTAGTTGAATACTATTCGTGTATGATATGTGTTAGTAGTGTATGTGTGAAAGACAGCACAGTTAAGCAGATGTCTACTTCAAGCCATGCAAAGACATTCAACAAGTGGACATTTTATGGGCATCAGTATGTGGTCTATAATTTCTGATGTGTACATCCAAAGGAATGAACCCATTTATAATGCAAATGAGAGTGAAAGATGGAGTCCCACATATTTCTATGCATATTGCATATCAAATTACATTTGACTGCAACATTGTCATATCCACTCAGTAGTCCTCCATGATTTAAAGGTGTTTATACATCTCGTATTTATGTAGCAGCATCATAAGATCATAGGAAATTACGAGGCTAATAGCCAAAGGGCCCTTACAAGCCTAGCCAAATTTACCCTTTTTACCACGATCAGCACCTATTGCCCCTGTCTAGCAGGGACACAGGTGGAACCCCCAGGGTGAATTTATGGTTACCCATCCAATCGTCCAGATTGCATTTGAAGAGGGCCAATGAGGTACTCTGTTTGAAGTGAAGTGGGTGTCTATTCCAAAGGTGTGGTAACCTCTGGGAGACAAATCTGTCCCTTCAGCAGGTTCTTTCTATTGATGTCACATACCAGGTTTAGGTCCTTAGAGCAAGTAACCCATGTGCCATTTGACATCTGGATGTGCAGCATTTCCAATAAAGCAAGGTCAGAGATCACCTTATATGTAAGGCAGAGATCACATCTGAGTACTCTGTATGAAACAAAATAAAGTGACAATAATTTCAGCTGATCCACATAGGATAGCTGCTGAAGCCATTGAATTTTCCTTGTGAGGAACCTTAGTGGTCTCTCCAACTGCTGCAAGTGCTTTTAAAGGTGCATACCAAAAGGGGTGTTGTGCCCAGTTATTGGCCTAATGAGTGAAGAGTACAGGGAGGTAAAAATTTCTCCTTTTCTCAAAGCAATGCCCTTACTTATGAGATGAGCCTTATAGAATGCACTTCTTAACATTGTGGAAACATGGTGACCAAAGGCAAGGTTGTTGTCAACCTGAGTGCCCAGATCTCTCACTGCTAAGTGTTTACTTAGGGTATTGCCGTGGATGTGGTAATTTGCAGGAACATTGCTCTTACTGAAAGGGATGATAATATATTTTTTGGATTGAGTTAGAGGCCATGACTTTAGCACCAATCATTTGTTTGCATAAGGCCTTTTTGACATCAGATGTTGAAGGTGTTTGGCCACAACCTTCCAGTTCACAGACATGAGGCAAAACACTGAGCTGGAAATGTGGCACATAGGACATACTATCCTCAAGGGTGTGACTTATACCTCATGAGACACATGCTCAGCATGGTAATCACCATTAATATGTGCCAATATTATAATAAGACAAGTGCAGTGGTAAAGTTGTATGTGTCTGTCCACTGATATGAGATTATATGGTCAGTATGTCTGCAGGTGTCACTTTGCAATCAGCAATATACAGTATGTAAATCTGTACATATTGAAGTGCCACAGGATCATGGGAAGCACAGCAGTTTCTGAAAATGAATGTTAACTAGTAACACCCCAGCTGTGCTAGTACCTACAGCTATAGTATGCCACAATATAAATGTTACCTGCTATTATATTGAGGCACAGACACATTCCCACATCTCACAATCAAAATGATATACATACCCAGGACATGTACATGACTGTAGTAATAATGCCATAAACATATGGACATGATGCATCATCTACCTACCTACCTATCTGTCTGTCTATTCTTATGTTGCACATACTGTGTAAAAAGTATTTATTTGTCATATATATTTATTCACACACACACACACACACACACACACACACACACACACACACACACACACACACACACACACACACACACACACGTACATTAAATACATACAAGTTGTTAAAAGACAACTTGTCAAACAGGAAAAAAAGCTTGCACAGATGATCAAATGTAGTGTTTTTTTTTCACTGGTTGAGATCTCAGCACAGTGGGGATTGCTGAATTTGTCCTTTTCCCACTGTAGTTCAATCTCGTAGTTGATATATAATATTAGCAGGGGGCACAAAATGACTTACCCCCTGCAAAAAACAATGCTTTCTTTTTTTGTTTTATTTTCAATAGGCCGCTGATTGACAAGTTGTGTTTGATCAGCTGCCTTTCCATAAAGTGAAACTGTTTGATATATCCATATGCACTCATGTATATATGCTCTAACCCTATGCTTGTCACCATTCCTACAGATGAATGCCCTTACTAGCAACACATGCAGATATTTAGTAGATGAAGCAGACCTTGCTGAATGACACAATGTTTGATAATAAGTACGTTTGCAGCCCTTCAAAATTATGCAAGCTATTAATTATTTGGCTATGGATAATGCAGGATAACACACAGCTTTACTAAATAGCATTGTTGGAACATAGGGTTAATCTACAGTCTCTCCAGCATAACTCCTATTACTTGAAACATGTCACAACTGTGAGAAGCACATAAGGCATATGTACATAATATAGAAGATTATGATCAGGTCACTGATTATAATGAGCATATTATCTGTTTGAGACATGCATGGCAACAAATTCACCTCAAGTCAAGAACGCATAACTTTTGTTACGATCAGAGATCCAATCATAATTCATTATAGTTAACTAATATTTTATTTACCCATGTAGTTCTAGTTAGTCTAAAATTAGATTTTAATAATAAAAATGTGACACGTTGTACCAGCTTTGAAATTTAGTAAAGCAGTGAAGTGGTTCACTTATTCCCTGTGAAAGGAAGCAGTTTTAACCAGATTACCTGATGTACTCTAGCAGACAGCAGTTAGAAACAGGAGATGAAACAAGGCCATTTCATTCCCTGCTGCTGTTTTCTGGCCAATGCTGTCTACTGTTAGTGCAGACATGATGTTAACAGCGCCTAGAGGTGCATAACAACTCTTTAAGGTCTGGTCTCATGCTATAGCAGTGCTAAACCAGGATATAATACAGCCATTTTTGAGCATAATCAGGGTGCTCCATGCACTACACAAGTGTTACATGGTATTGGTTCTGTCAAGCATAACACTCTATTTACATAGCGGCAAATGTACCCTTGCCATTTCAGTCTCATCAAAAGCACATCTATTTAGGGTTAGTGTTAATATTATACAACATCAAGGGCAAGAGCCCTATTTGTTGAACCAAGTAAGTTTAAGCATTGTAAGGCTCTGATTATGCACACTTTCTTGCACATTTTTTCTTGTCACTCTGATCAAAGTTAATATAGCAACTTGACCTACACAGTTAGTATCTTACAATGGGTCCATGTCATCATCTTAACTAATTTATACAAAATCAATATTGTATTTGTTTTTTTCTTTTCAAAAATGAATACATGTCCATTGTAGTCTACCTAGTATAAACAGTTCAGTAGCATTAAAACAGCATATTTAATTCTACCATATTAGTGTCAGCAAAAAAAAATAAATCTAATCAGGGTTTTGAACCCTCAGTATTAATTCTCACCAAAAGCTAGAGCCCTGCTTGTTGAGACAGAAAAAGTAATTTTTTAGGGATCTCATAACGTTGACTTTACTATTCATTTTAATCACCACAAGCTGACCACAGCTAGTTTAACTAAGAAGCACATATACTGAATTTATATATATATATATATATATATATATATATATATATATATATATATATATATATATATTATAGGATCATAGGATCATAGAAAGTTACTAGGCTATTGGCCCTGAGGCCCTTACAAGCCTAGCCAAGAATTTAGTCCATATTGCAACAAGTCAGCACCCTATGCACTGTCCAGCAGGGACACAGGTGGAATCCCAGGGGTGTATTTTCTGTTCTCCATCCAGTTATCCAGGTTGCACTTAAAAAGGGTTAATGAGGTACTCTGCTTTACGTGGAGACGGAGTCTATTTCACAAAAGGGGGAGTCTCTGGGACACAAATCTGTCCTGCCAACAAGTTCTAGTGATGTCACAGACCAGGTTGAGGTCTCGCGTGTGGGTTACTCCAGTGGAGCTTGACTTGCGGATATGCAGCAATCTCATCAGGGCAGGGTTTGAGATTGCTTTGTATGCCAAACAGAGGTCACCTCTGAGGAGTCTGGTAGGAGACTGAGTAGAGGGACAGGGCCTTTAGCCTATCTGTGTAGGGTAGATGTTTAAGGCCCTGGATTCTCTGAGTGAGGAATCTCTGTGGTCTCTCCAGCTACTGTATGTGCTTTGCAAGGTACATGCCGAAAGGGGCATTATATTCAATAATCCGTCTTATAAGGGAAGAATACAGGGATGTTATGACCACCTTATCCCTGGATGAGATACCCTTACTAATGAGGTGGGCCATGTAGAAAGCTTTCCGTATGGTGGAGGCAATATGGTGGTCAAAGGTCAGTTTGCTATATAGAGATATATAGATATATCATTAATTAATATATAAATATATCTGTATCATGTGTGTGTGTGTGTGTGTGTGTATACATATATATATATATATATATATATATATATATATATATATACACATACAGATATATATATATATATATATATATATATATATATATATATATATATATATATATATATATATATATATATATATACACACATACATATGTGCTTTCTTCTTATGTATCCTATAACAAATTGCTATAAGTATAGCCACATATCATCCTCCTGTTACTCCTTGAGTATATGTTACTAGGACTTTCTTTTCTAGCATTCCACAACTACTCAGTATCCTTTGGTGATGGCTATCTGGAGTCTCCACTCTAGGCCCCAAATCCCTAATCTGTAAGGGGCAAACATCTTGGCTATTGTGGGTTTCCGGCACTTCTTTTAACAGTATTTCTCAAATGATTCACATTTTCTGGGTTATCTTCATGAAGTATTACCATATTATACTAAGTATACATGCTGCAATGAGGTTCTTACCATAGAATACGGTATGTAACCAGCATTTGCAATGCAATATGCAGCATTTCTGACACATCACAGTAGCCACTATGCCACAGTGATCTCCTTTCAGTGCAGAACTATTGATTCTATACTGAATGGAATAAGATATCTAGGTTACAGGACCAGGAGAACCCCATTGCATTTTTTGCTTGGTACCAGGCCTATGCCTAATGTGAAATGGTTACAGTGTACTGGCAAAACCCACCTACACAGTTTGGTATTTACACCCTCTTTCATTTACAACCACTGCAGAAGTCCTAACACATACTATTGTAAAAAGGATAGTGTCCTGTTAATTGTGAGCCATTCTTATTCTGTGTCACATTATATTATCTCAGTCTTACTCAACTACCTATTTAGGTAACAGACAGAACATTCCTCACCACCTACATCCTGAGACAACACAGCAGGTAACCCTGCTTTGGATGCATCAGTGTACACAATAAAGGGTTTAGTAAAGCAATAGGAAACCAAGACAAGCTCAAAACATAAGATAATGTAGTTGTTTAAAGGCCTCTTCTGCTGCTACACTCCCTCATCTGGTTAGGAGTCTTACCTTTTGTAAGTTGGGTTAGAAATCACATTTTCTGTGAGGTCCATCATTCCTTTTACTAGATAAACAATGTTTAATACATTACTACTTCTTCATACATCTGAAATATACTATTCCACCTGCTTAAAGTCTCTGTGTGCTCATAGCCATCTGACAATTCTTAGACTTAAACTGCTTGGTTTTATATAGTGCTTCATTAGCAACAAGATCCTACTATCTCTCAAAACTCCTTTTCTTTTTCTATGCCATATCCTTAAGCTACTGCTCAGTCTGTAATGCCTCTATTCTTAAGTCTCTCACTATCTTTCTGCATCACCATCTCTTCTGCTATTACTTTCCTAACTGAAACCGTCATTTTATTTTTCATGTGCTATAACAACCAATGTCATACATTGTACTACCTACATACTACTTGTGTGCACTTTATCTACTCATAGGCTATGTATATATTGTTACAATGGCTAAAATCATCTATAATGATATAACTCTATATAATTATCCATGTGTGTAGTGCATCTTGTAACCTAGTTTACGTTCTATCAACTTATTTTCATATAGTATTCCTCATGTCACTTGTATTGGTTTTGGACTATAACGTATTTGTATTGTACTGTATGTGGAGTTTTTCTTCCCAGGCCTCTGCTGAAAATGGGTTCTGTAGACCCAGTCTGGCCACCCTGGTAAACAAATGTCAAATAAATTAATTAATTAATTAATTAATTAATTAATTAATTAAATTAGCTAGTGATATTTCAGTTGGCACAGCCAGCTTATCAGTACTCCTAGGATCATTCTGAAAAGCCTATATATGTAAATTACATGGGAGTGCCCTTTTGACTTTACCAGCTAATAAACTGCATTTTATAGGCTTGTACTAGGCTAGCTGCTCCTGTGGGCTATGTTAAGACTAGCCAGTGAGAGTCAAACCCTATGTCTCTTGATTATGATGTAAACATCTTAACCATTATGCCACTCCCCAACCCCAGATTGATATTTGATTTTACTTCTACTATTAGCTTCTGGTTCTAACAATAAGTCTAAAATGTGCTTTAAATTAGACATACCCTGGGACTCATGAACAATCCTGTAGGTTTCATATGAAACCTACACAATGTTTACATTTTAGAGCAATAAGCAGCATCAATAATCGCATATGCATGCTGCTCATCATGCTAAAAAGAATACATGGACGTTTCCATGGTCAGCTACATTGTTGGTGGCCAGGAAACCATGTTGAATAGCATGTGTATACACAGTAAGCAAGCAGGCTTGTCTATGGGCAAACCTGTTAAGTGTGCTCATGCGCTAAATAAGGCAAATAATGCATGCTGTACAGGCAGGGAAAGTGTACTGAGTGCACTGTATACATAAATCAAACATATGAATACAAAAATAAGTAAGAGAGGAGAGGAAACAGCATGGACAACTACAGTACATGGATTACTAGACAGGAAAAGTCTACTGAGGACAATCTGCATAGAAATTACAGAGATGTACAGAGAAAGATGTAAGAGGAGCACATAAATGTTCAAATATTCCAGTATGGTAATTGATGTGAAGGTGCTTATTTCACAATACATATGTCAGAATAAATAATGGTGGTCACAATGCTCAGAACAGAATAAATAATGGTGGTCACAATGCTCAGAACTTGTCAGAGATTTGGGATGCATGGCTAGGCTTAAAAAGGCCCTTGTGGTCATTAGCCTAGTAAACACCTATGAACGTATGAACATGAGCAAATGTAGGTAAATAAAATTTAACATGTTATTATTGGATGTGACAGTTACACCAATCCACATTGTAACAGATGGAAAATACATAACATATTAATGTCATTGACATGGTGAGTTGAGATGACAGTTCAAAGGACAGTACATACATAATGGGATATTGGCACAGCTTGCATTTCATCAATATAACATGATGGATAATAGGAATGGTTCAAAAGTCACAGTCTCATTTTGCAAGAATCTAGCCCATGCCATCACTGACCTGTGTCTTTACTGTGTACACCACAGCAATAGGCCTTACACATGTACAAGAAGGATCACTCTTGAAGGGAATTATGCACCTCAATACTCTGTTATGCATCCCATATGTAGGTGTAGAGTGTGACATACATAATTCCCTTGCACAAGGCACTTCTGCCTGACACAATTATTGTGCTAATAGATAAAAACAGATGTAAACACCTCACCATGATGTAATGTATTCACAAGAGCTGTGTATTGGTGGCATCTGCCTCAGGAGGTGGCAATGGGAATTGTGACAAGCAAATGAAATTAATGTGTGAATTCAGACAGGATCCCTGAGAATGAATGTCATATCAGCATATCAGACTGATGGCAATTAAATGAGTATGATCATGTGCACACATTTGTGATCAGTCCTATATCAATGTTCTGTGGTTAAGGATTGATTCTCTGTATGCCTGTAGACATACCACCCAAGAACTGAAGCACACTCATGTATACCACAGTACTCAATGCATGTGCCAAGGTAGCATTCTCACCATACCATTGTCAGAGCAAATGTGTACTTTCAGAAAAACTAAAGCTATACTCACTTGTGTTCATGTAACATATCAAGGGATAAGACCAATGTGATGTAATGGCTTTTGCGTGATGTCAGTACATTAACAAAATAGGAATCCCTATACTAGAAATGAATAGCAAACTGTACAAATCCTCCAAATAACAAGACAGTTATTAATAACATTCATCACAGTGAAACTGTTATCACAGCTTCACAGCTGTTGAACTCCACATATGTGAAGTCATTCAATCAGCTGCATTTTATCTGCCCATAAGTTTTATCTGCTAAAATTGATAGGGGAGGCCTCTGCCACTTTATAAGTAGAAAGTATAATTGTGGGGGATGTCTTTCCTGAAGAGCAATTAAGGATACAAATGCTTACAGTCACTCACTGCTGGTTTGGATCACTTGCTTAATAGTTGATAAAAATCAGCACTTGTGTGGGATTAATGTATGTGTCATGGTATAAGTTGCATTGCCAGTTGTCATATTTGTGGTCATGTGAAATCATATCATATCATGTGTTTGGACCAAGGATTATGTGTTCCATGAATTACTCAAAAAGATTCTTGTAGTATGTCAGACAACATTACTTGATGCTTCGTATACCCAAACACACCTGTAGCCCAATGCTGTTGTCACTGTGATGGTAGAACAACAATTATGTCCAATGTGGATATAATCCTGTATTGGAACACATGCCCTACTAAGGCAACAACATAAAATTACATCATCTTGTATCATCAGTCCTGAGGAGGTGTCTTGTTACAACTGTGATGGAACAACAATGTATTGAAATGACAACATCAGTCTTCAATGCAGCCTTTACCAATGAAATGTAGAATAAACTCTTGTAACAGGAAACAACATATATACATGAACATAGCACATGAGGGTGACAACACTGTTAACAACATGTATGCTGACTGTAAGCAGTGATGTTGGAATATGAAATATAAAGCTAACATCACAGGTTAATGAAGGTTTATTGAAACACAAGTGCAAATACAGTTTTGGTTGACAACTGTGACCCAACACATTTCAATCTATGATATCACCATTGTGTATTACCTTCATGTTTCTGCTAAAAAACTAGTTGTTCAGTGCACTGCATAGATATACATCTGATATACAGTTGCAGCCTGTTCTGTACACTAAGAGGAAGAAACATACACTCACAAATAACAGTCATTCCTGTATTTGAATTCTCTACCTATGTACTGGCACAATCTACAAAAAATATATTATACACATGTGCCACAGGAGAAGTCTGATTGAATGTGGGCCACACTGCATCTTGAAAAGGATGACATCAGCTGTGCCCTGCAAAGGAGGTGTATTTTCAAAAAAATGACTTCTGCAGTTATGTGCAGAAATAATTTGCATTCCCATACACACAATCAGGAGATCTTGTTGCTGTATTTAACCCCATACCTAGTAACTGGAACAATTTATAAATGAGCATATTATACACACACACCATAGGAGAGATCTGATGAACACATCTGTCAAATTAAACCTCTAGTCATGCAATGGACCCCCCATAATACAGACAAGTTGATTGCTGCCAGATTAGAACCCCCATCGTATCTAGCTGTGCAGCCTATATGACACAGTACTTTACACAAGCACCACCACAGAAGTCTGAATTTTGTAGTCTGAGAGTGCACTTTATAGAGGATGACATCAGTGTGGTGTTTCAGAGAAGATGATTTTGGCAGAAGAGTATGCCATTGCTGTCAACTCACCCTGTAGTGTAAAACTAACTTCAGGCTACTACTGTATTGTGGACAGCAGTAGTAAGGTAACATTTGTACAAGTCCATACATATATACACAAGTTGACTGTTGTGAGATTAGAACCCCCTACCTACCTAGCTATGTAATCAATAAAACACAGTACTTAATGCAAGTTCCATAACAGAAGTCTGACTTTTAGATTGTGAGAGTGCACTTTATAGATGATGACATCAATGTGGTGTTGCAGAGAAGATAATGTTGGCAGATGGGTCTGACATTGATGTGGACTTATCCTGCAGTGTAAAATTAAAACTAGGCTACTACTGCATTGTGGACAGAAGTAGATAAGGTCATATTTTGCACAACTCCATAAATGCACACACATGCAAGCTGACTGCTGTGAGATTAGAAACCCTTACCTATCTACTTATACAACCTAGAGTTCACAATCCTTAACACAAGCACCACCACAGAAGTCAGTCTTTTATATTGTGAGAGTACACTTTACAGAGGATAACATCAGTGTGGTGTTGCAGAGAAGATGATGTTGGTAGAAGGGTCTGATATTGATGTGAACTCACCCCGCAGTGTACAATTAACTCCAGACTGCTAATGTATTGTTCAGAGCAGTAGTTAAGGTCATAGTACACAACTCCATACACACACACACACACACACACACACATTCACAAACACACACACACCCACACCCATGCTGACTGTTGTGAGATTAGAATCCCCAACTTATTTAGTTATGCAATCTAGAGGGCATAGTCACCACTGCATAAATCTGACTTTACATTCTGACAGTGTAGTGTAGATAGGACTAGCGTCCCATTCTGTGTCAGAAAAGAATATTCTGATGTTGAAGGTTTTGTCTAAATCCATATTTGTTGATATGACAAAGTGAGGTCAATGTTATGATCAATAATACATATGTACTGCTGATTTACATCAGCTATGCTGTCATTAATGTATACTGCATTAATGAGAGTGATATGCACCTGTCTGTCTTTCGTGTTTGAGACACACACACACACTTGTGAAAGTGAAACACAGGATGGACAATAATACATTCATAGATCAAGTTATGATGATGGTATGTAAACCCTAATGAATAATATCGATATTATCAATGGTACGTGCTCATACATGGTCAATGTGGACTGTCAATACCAAGCAATACTTAATGTTCCAATGCAGGAGAGATAAAAATGCTGATTACTGTGCATCAAGACTGTATGTGGTTTTATATAATTTGTCAGTGCTGCAGTGCACTGCACTTCATATGAGCACATCAAGAAGTAATATAATCTACTAATAATATTTGTTTTTCTTCAGAATTGCTTCCTGCACAGATGTTGGCAAAGTGTTTTGCATAAGAAACAGAGAGGAAATGTTGTAATTATGATTACATTTACAACAGATCTGTTTTATCTTAACATGTTGCTTGCATATGCTCAGCATGTTGTACCTTTCCATGTTAGCTACAAAGCTCAATTCAAAAATGAAGTGCTGTGCTTACCTTCCCCATTTGCATGATGGTTCATTGTCAGTAAGTAGAGATCTCTGCTTAAGGAAAAAGTGAAAAACTTTAATTTGATATGCCTTCTACAGTGCAAACAGGCATAGCGAGGTGCACGGGCATCTGCCCACTGGACAGTACTTAATGGAGAAAATCAAGCTGTCAAGCTAGCTTTTTCTGTGGCATAAGGTGCAAACTCTCTGAGCTAAATGAAAAAAGCAAAGTTGAAACAGAGTTTGACTCCAGAATGCAGATCATTTTTTTAAAAAGAGTGTCAGAATGTGATTATCATATCAACTTTTTATCATGACTTTAAGAATACCTAGGAATACCCAGGAATGACTATTATAAATCTGTTGCCTGGCAAAATGTACCTGTAATAGCTACTGAAATAATGTTTTATACCTACTACATACAGGATAAGGGAAATCACAAGTTAACTAGGTGTACAATGAAGTGTAAGGCAAACACACTGCATTATGCAATAACACCTGAAATGCCATTTAGCATTACATACTACAGTTGCTCATCACCAGACATCGCGCAACTGCTGAGCACTACAACTGATGAAATAGAAGGGGCTTAGATAGATACATGGGCAAATAATTCACAGGAAAGGCAGTTATAAAAACAGGCAGTATGAGTTTCACCTAATGCTGGATATGAATCAGTCAACATGAAACATTAGGTTTACAGACTTGATCATTATCTGTAGACCCCACCAAGAAAATCCTACTTCATACATGTCAAAATCATACCTTTGAAGGGGCAGCGATACCCTATTTAGCCAATAGATGATGTAGGTTTTATTCTTCATTATTATTCAGTCATACCCTGCATCAGTAAGTGATGGCTGTGGGGATGAAGAAGCTGTAAGACAGCCAAAAACCGATGCTGACATGAGTAGAATAAGGGTGGTTTAATAATTTTCCTTATAGGCACAGATGTGTTTGCAAATACTATTTTTTGCAACAGTATTCAAAATCTGATTGTGAGAGATTATTACTGTGTAAAAATTAAGATATATGTCAGTAAGCATATCACAGAAGTACAACATCACAGAAAGAAATAATGTGACATAGATATGGACTTGAACCCTTGATGCTATGGCCAAAAAGCAATCTTCACACAAGTGATTTATGTCAACACTCCACATAGGAAGTTGCACTTTGTTGATTCAGTAGTCATAAAACTGTTAGATAAACTGTTTCAAACTATTGCCATTATTCTGGCTTTATTCTGTATTCTGATAGCAGAGAATATTTAAGCACCTTTGCTCAAGGATAACTGGACTACTGTGGCTGATGGCAACAACTTAACCGGTTTTGCCATAGAACATGAACAGATATTCACTATCACTCGGAATTGGTATGCAATCCCAAACTCTGCACAAAAGCTGAGGGCAAGCAGTGAAGGGTTTTTTATAGGTCATTCTGGTGATGTGTGTAGTGTGTGATTCTATTTTTGACCAGATTAAAAGTGTGAAAAAGGGGTTGATAGGAAAATAGTGAAATGGGGGGTCAAGCAGAGGGGAGGACACATGGGAAAGAACAGAAGAATTTGCAGGAAGGTACTGGGAGACAACCATTGTTATCCACTTCTTCACAATATAAATGTGGAAGTGTAGCCAGAATTTGTTCATTTTGGACTGTCACCACACCAAGCATAGGTGAAACAACAAAATAATGTTGTACAGCCAATTGTACCAAATCAAGTGTGATAAGAAGACACATCTGTGAAGTGGAGAGCTATGTATGGGTCATTATTTTTTTCGCTGGACAGGTGCCCATATCTTACTTTTTTTTTACTTTCAAAGAGACAGAAATGTTGGGGAAGGGGCTTAGGAATGTGAGGGTTGGGTAGGAAGGTCAGGTGATGAAGCAGGCATAGATATACAGGACAAACAAGACAGACAAGGATGGTGATGGACAGAAAAGGTCGGAGGTCATCATGACTGAGGATAAGTAGGGTGTATCATGCGCACACCTATGTAAAACTTGAGAACAGTGAGAATCTAGTCCTCAGCCTCAGAACTGTTGTCACTATCTCCTGTCTCAGTTTCCTGGGTCAGTGGTCAACATGGCATCATCTTGGCAATGTGATGAATCACCTTTTCAACACAGCCAATTCAGGCACTGAGACCCCTTTCCATAATATCCTCCACCAGCTTTGTCAGCTCTTGGCAGGTGATGAAATAACCACCTCTACTAATTCTATTCCTGGAGAATAGTAGTGCAGTAGCTGTTGGGACAGAGCTACCTAATGCAGATAGGGCAGGTGGGACAGGGGTTGCGGAGGCAGCCCTGACAGCTTGGAACCCTAAAGTGCTGGGTGTTGGTTCTGTAACCTGTTGAGGCATAGCAGGCCAATCCGCAGTGGTCAGTCTACCTGTCTGTGCTGAATGTAAGGTTTTTAAGCAGAAACATATGACAACAAAACATTTTAAGCCATATAAATTACCCCCCCCCAAAAAAAGGAAAGAAAAATCAAGAAAGAAAGGGTGGGGTGGGGCAAAAAAGAGCACGAATTAAATCCATGCCATATCACATGACTTTATAATTTCAGAAAATAAACAGTTAAGTCTACCCACCTTTGCAATATCCAGGTGTGATGGGAAGGTCTTATTCTTTTGTACCATTAATCAGTTGCACTGCTATGATAGCATAAATACAACTATTTATTACAGTATTGATATAATGCATACAACTACAACAGTTATTAGGCTTAAAGTAAGACCTGTTGCATGTACACTGTGCCTTTCTTTTTGTTGTTGTTGTTGTTGTGTCTTTCGGCTTTTCCCAGTTAGGGGTCGCCACAGTGGAACTCCGGTCCGCTAATGATTGGCAGTAGATTTTTATGTGCCGCGTTGCCAGCCCTGACGCACAAACTTAAACGAAGGTGCGCCCATTCATGCATGTCTCCACACAGAAGACGCTCTAACTGAGAATCGAACAGGACAATGTCTTGCTGTGAGGCGACAATGCCACCCACTGTGCCTTTCTAATATGAGTTAACTTCCCTTGGTGTGCCTCACAGTTCACTGCAATGTCTTCAACAGCTGTACAAAGCAGAAGACAAGAAGAGCCATGAAAGCATATTGAATAACAGAGAAGATGATTTTCACTTAAGTATTCTGCCCATCATTGATATGCAAGCACATTTTTAATTCATTATCACAATTATGCTGCTTAAACAATTACAAATGCATTAAACTGTTTCATAATTAAATCATTAATGAGATATGCTATGAAGAAAAATGTATTTATCAAAGCCTTAATGAGACATTTCTTGCAATAAGCATAATTATGATAGTTATTAGTATGTAATGTTACCCTCCTAACCAAAGTGTTAGAAATTGCATTCTGATACCCTTTTTAAAAATAAGTGTTATCTGGATTTGAGCCCTGGATCACTGGTGTTATATTTTTAAAGTCAGGGCACTTAGCACCTTGTGTCACAGAGACAGTTACATAGCAGATGGATGTTCTCCTCTCTCTACTGTCCAGAGTGCTGACATCTGCACATTGCCGCTAAGCTTGTTTGTGCTACAGGATTCTGCCCAAATAACATTTTTCACTTTTTTCTTAAGCAGGTAAGTTTGATTGTATGCTGCTCAACACCAAGCAAGTACACAAGGCAAGAAACAGAAAAAAGGCATATAAAGTTATGATGAAAGTAATTTTTACATCTGGAGGAATAATTTTCGCAGTTCCTTCACACTGTATGTATTTGAACCCCAGAAAAACTGTATTAACTCATTACAGCCGAGTGACACCTCCAGGCGTTTCTGCAGTTTCCTCCTACTGCACCTCTAGGCATCAAATATTACTTGTTCATATTTGAATTAATAATTCCAAAACCATGCTACATACAAGGTATCAGAATATTTCATTTTGAAGCATATACCTCTGTCAATGAGTATTTGTTAGAAATGTAAGATGATAATTTCATTTTTTAAAGGCTCAAGCCACACCCACTGGGAGTTAAAGGTACACAATTAAAAGAGCTGTCCTGGAGGGAATGAGTTAAGGGACAAAAGTCACTGCATTTACAGCTTCTGCCATAGAAAGAGGTATACAGTGTGCTCTTAGTACAAGGATGTCAATGTTGTTAATAGGAAAGGTAAAGGCTGCCATATTTTAGCGGTAAGAGAACAGAACCATCAATGACTACAAATGTTTCTGAGAGCAATATAATATAAGTATAGAATAGTTATTCCTTATTCAGCGAACATTTCTTCAATTAGAGAAGTTATAGCCAAGAACTGGAACATTTTAATGTTAGATGATAAGTTGGTTAGCATTTTAGGCAATACCCCTAGCAATTCATATAAGAAAAATAAGAATTTGAAGTGTTTACTATGCTATGACAAGGAAGTTAGACAAAGTATAGTCTCTCAGAGGAAAGGAACTTTTGGGTGTAGAACTTGCAATTGCTGTTCATATAGGAAAATTGTAATACTTTTATTCATCTGACAACAGAAAGGGTTTATGAATTTACTCAATACGCAGACTGCAAAACTCGATATTTATTTTACCTGGCTTATTGCTCTAAATGTCCTTCATTTTATGTAGGCAAAACTAACCGTTCATTACATGAAAGTGTTATAGAACATCTATATGCAATAAATCGCAAAGATGAAACAAATGCATTAGCTAGACATGTACATAATTTTGATCTTACACATAAGTTTTCTTTCACGGTTTTAGAGATTACTCATAGGAGTTATAGGGTAGGGAACTATAAGAATTATACTGAAAAATCGGAAATGAGATGGATTATAAGGTTACAGGCAGATAAAGCATATGGGTTAAATGATAAAGTATCATTAAAACCCTTTTTAATTGATAGACCTTTGAAACATTAAAATACATACATATATATTTTTGATGAGTTTTTATAGGTCTTCCCTAGTATAGTGACATGTGATATATATATTTTTATATGTGTTAGATGATAGAATGTATAACATTTCTTTATGAATGTAATGTTTTTTATATATGGATTTTAATTAAGGAAGCATTTTTATGTGGAATATTGTATTATATATCATTTTTGTGTTATTATCAGTTTTAATAGAGCACATCATTTTATGTATATGTGATGAGAACTTGCTGGGATTCTTATAAGTGTTCTTAATTGTTTGATTGTTTTTAGTTTTTGATAGGTTTGTACTTAATTGGCTCAAGTAATATGAATTTAAGGATGCTTGTAAGATGCAGTTATAAGTCTGATGAAGCGTCCTAGCCGGATGTGAAAGCGCTTACTTCAATAAATTTATTCCTTGGCCTTGTTGATTTATTTAACATTTGCTTAATGGGAAAGTCCGACTTGGAACAAAGTCAATTTTCAATGGAGTCCCAAGGAGAAACGCATGTCCTGTAACATGGGAGGAAACCGGAGAACCAAGAGGAAACCCACATGAATGCAGGGAGGACATGCAGACTCCGGACAGAAGGCTTTTCAGCCAAGAATCAAATTAAAGAACCTCTTGCTGTGAGGTGACAATGCTACCATTGCACCACACCTGCCTTTTGTTATACATTCATTTATTTCTGCGTGGGACTTGGTATGTACCTCTTCGTGGAGTTTTTGGTTTGATTGATTTTGAAGAGGCATGGCTGAAGGGATTAATCTTGAATTAGAGTATAATCCAAATCAGATCAGATGTAACAGCAAAATGGATAATTTTAAATGGTTATTGCGTGCTGAAGGTAATCCATTTCTATCCTATATTACACATGACATGGGAAAGACTTTAACCAGTGATTCAAATTTTGAAAAGACACTTAAATTGATGAGGGAAATGGAAAATACTACCTTGAAGTTGAAAAATGTACAATGGCAATGCAAGTATTTAGAGGATTGCCTTAGTTTTAAAATTATTCCAAGAGGAGTCCGTGTCCTCAAAATGACAATGTATGGAACTACTTTTCTGGACTTGTTAATGAAATGGCAACAGTTGAATATTGATACCAGTTTCGGGTACATGAAGTTACTCATAGAACACTCTATGTCACTTGAAAATAAGTATGTAGCCGATTTGATGAACATTCAGCAACAGGCATCAACTTGTATGTCTACTGACAGTTTCAATGCTTATTTTAATGAACTAACCATCAACATTACCGCTACTGAGTATAAATTGCATTTACAGAAGAAAAAGAAGTTAGAAAGAGATTATACTGACTTCGCTAAGGGGCTTGTGTTTTCTTAGCCAAAGCAACCAATCAGTAGTGACCATGCAGACATACCCTCAGAAGATAACCATACACTATGTACTTCCTCAAAAAGTTATACTGAGGAAGTTTTAACTATTAGACCGGAATCTGAAACTGCATCTACATCCAACAGTGCTGCTCCTAATGTTAGAAAAAAGACTGTGGATACTAAAATAGCCAAACAGGTTTTTTCGACATTCCCTCTACCCATAAGGGAACAAATGCAGAACCAGAGGTCTTTAAGCAGGGGCAGGAAAAGGAGGAAATCATCGAGCGATATGAAGGAGTAGAGATTCGCAATGAAAAGTACATGGAATCCAATGCCACGCAGCTAGTATGTAATATTTCAAACTATGTGCTTAATGAGACTGAAATCACTTTGTTAAGTAAGGGATTATCTTTTATCCACAAACACTATCGAAAAAAGCAACAGTTCACAAACGCATGCCAAGCACTTTTACCAGTTTTCTTTTATTTACGATCTGGTACCTCGGCCTTTCGCCTTCAAAGGATCATAAAAAGTGTGTGCTAACAAGAGTATATATACACACATAAAGTGATACTAATTAACACAGGCTTCTAATATTAGTTAATTAATTAGTCAAATGCTGAGATGATCACATTATTTAAAGTGCCTTAAACAATATATTCAAAGTGCAAACAGTACATAATATAATACCATTAAATAAATAAGTGACTAAATGGATATATATACACAAACTCCATCTATAATATTGATAATAATATTATTATATAATAATAATAATAATAATTCAATAAATCAAATTCTTAACTCCAAATTCAATCCATAAGGCTTCAGTGTATTATACTTCAAAATCATTTTAGTTTCTAATTCAAGTAATTTTTGAATATAAATTCCCCCACTTTCAAAACAGAATGGCTTGCCCAAAATACAAAATCTCAAACTATTCGGGCAACCACCATGTTCATCAAGAAAATGTTTGGCCACAGGGCTAACTTCATTATGATTTTTAATATCTCTCAAATGTTCCAGGATGCGAATTCTAACCATCCTTTTAGTTTGTCCTATGTACCATATATCTACACAAGAGCAGCCTAAGATGTATACTACTCCTACCAATCTACAATTAAAATAGAATCTAGGAGAAAATGGAACACCATTAATCCTAGTAATATTAATGGCCTTCACACAAAGGCTGCAGTGGCTACACGGGTATGTACCTACTGGAAGACTCACTCTCTCATCTCCTTTTGAAAAGTTATAATTTAATAACTCCTTCAAATTTTTCCCCCTCTTATAAGAAAAAGTTATGTGTTTGGGAAACAAATTACCTATATTTTCATCCTCATTAATTAAATACCAATATTTCCTCACCAACTTCATTAATTCATCAGATAAAGGGGAGAATTTGGTAACAAAAAATAATTTTTTCTCATTATTATTTTCTATATTCTCAAATACTGTAGAATTATGTCTATCCAAACCACTTTCATAATTTCGGTATTCATTGTAATTAACAGTACCAAGTACTTTATTTTTGCACATTAATAAATGATCTTTATTATAGCCCTTCTTCATTAACCTTAACTCAACATTGTTCAGTTCTCTATACCTCTCATTTTCATCACTAGTGTGGTCAAAAATCCTTTTGAATTCACCCAAAGGTAATGAGCGCACTAAATGTCCAGGATGCATGCTCTTCACATGTAAAAACATGTTGACTGAGGTATCTTTCCTAAACGGCCTATAACCAATGTAATCCTCTTTATGATACAGTGTTATGTCTAAGAAATTAATCTTATCCCTATTATATTCAAAAGAGAAGGTTAAACCATGATCATTATTATTCAGATTATCAAAGAAATCAAAAAATTCAAGGATATCACCACTACATATTAAAAAAAGATCATCAATGAATTGCTTATAAACTATTACATTCTTTTTATAAAAAGAAGTGGGATAAATATATTGTTTTTCAAAAAATCCCATGTACATAATGGCATATGAGGGTGCAAATGCAGCCCCCATAGCCGTTCCTTTCAATTGCAAGAAAAAGTCATTGTTGAAACAAAAATAGTTATGGGTAAGACAAAATTCTAACAATTTGATCAAAAACATAGTTCTAGGTCCATCTCCCAGCATTTCCATTACTGCTTCCAGCCCCCATCTTTTATTAATGTTAGTATATAATGACTTCACATCTATGGTTACCCAATAGTAGTCATTACACCATTTAATTTGAGAAAGTTAATTTATTAAATCCTGAGTATTCGAAATATGTGCTGTCACTTTTGGTAAATGTGTTTTTAGGTGAAAATCCAAAAATATGTTAACATTACTCAAAAAGGAGCCTATTCCTGACACTGTTGGCCTACCTGGAGGTTTTTCTAAACATTTGTGCACTTCTGGTAAGGCATAAAAAATAGGTGTCAGTGGTTTCTTAATGAACAATTTACCAACATCACTATGGCTAAAACAGCCAAGACGTTCCCCTCTTTCCAATAGGTTTAATAACTCAATGTTGAATTCTGTTATAGGATCCTTACCTAAACATTTGTATTCAGCCTCATTATTAAGCAAATCATTTACCATCTCACAATAATTAGATTTATGTAAAATAACCCAATTACCACCTTTATCTGCACACTTGAAAATGAATTCCCTTTTAATTTTTATCATATTTTTTAAGGCCATCCATTCACTTTTATTTAAGTTATATTGTTTTAAACTTTTATGAAAATTCTTCATTAATAGTGTCATTTCTTTAAATATAACCTTAAAAAGGTGGCAATAGCGGGTACTTTAATATTAGGTGTAAACTTGCTATCAGAAGTTAAATACGGAAGTGACAGTCTCCCATATCCCGTATAATAGCCTTCACCATTTTCAGTATTTTCTACATTAATCACATTTTCATCTTCAGGATAAAAATCAGCATTCTCATAATCATAAATGGATAAATTCAGTAATTCATCATCATCATCACTTTCAAGATTATTACCACTAGATGAATTACTCACAGTATTAGCAGTATAGTTTTGAAAAAATACTTTCAAATACAATTTTCTAGTAAACTTTTTCAACTCCACATACAAATCACCAAGTGAGGGAAAATAAGTAGGCACAAATTTGCTGCCTCTAAGCAGCACAGATCTCATAACATCACTGATAGCCAAATTAGAAAAAATTAATTAAACATAAAGTCCATTCATCCTGTACACTCACATATTCACTCCTTGAAACAATTTCTGCCCTTTCTGCCATTCCTTCCTCGACCCGATTTATTGGTCTGAAAGGAATTGTCAGTTTTAGATAAATCAGAGGAACCATTTGCGCCCTCACTTTCAGCATTCCCATTATTAGTGAAGTCAGCAAATGTCACATTTTTAGTGCTAAAGTTATTTCTTTCTCGTTCCCCCGAGGACGCTGAAGTGCTGCATTGTTTCTGTGAACTTCTCCTGACCCTTGATCTACTGCGCGTCACCTCACGTTGCCAAGAGAATAAGACGCCAGTTTCGTAGTCTTTCATATCTCGCAACAGTTTATTTCTTTTCCGTTGTAGGATATCAGTCTCTAATTTAGAAATTTTATCAGTAATCTTAGAGAATTGCATCTTGAAACAGGACTCCCCCACCACCTCGTCCTGTAGATGCAAAATTTCATTTTTAAGTTTTTCATGCACTCTCTGGTTCCATTTTATTAAAATACGGAGCCACTTATTAGTACACTCTAGCGACGCCAGTTTTCATTCATTCAGCAAATCATGTTCCTCCTCGGAAAATTCAGTAGCAGGCAATTTATCAATGCGCAAACCTCTAGGTGTTAAATTTAGATTGATATATTTTTCCAAAAGGCATGTGTCAAGGAATAAGGCAATTTTTTTTGTCATATGTCTATCCAGTAACACAAAACGATCATCTACCTGTCTGTTTCCACCAACATTCCACGGATCCATATTAATGAATTTCCTTTCTCGTTCATTGACCATATCAGCAAAACAGGTTGCTCCTGGCATAATGTTCTGCCCCGAAGCTCCACTTGCCTGAGTCATTTCCACTGGTAAGTGTTTGATAACGAAAAGCAAATATCCACAAACACTATCGAAAAAAGCAACAGTTCACAAACGCATACCAAGCACTTTTACCAGTTTTCTTTTATTTACGATCTGGTACCTCGGCCTTTCGCCTTCAAAGGATCATAAAAAGTGTGTGCTAACAAGAGTATATATACACACATAAAGTGATACTAATTAACACAGGCTTCTAATATTAGTTAATTAATTAGTCAAATGCTGAGATGATCACATTATTAAGTGCCTTAAACAATATATTCAAAGTGTCTTTTATTCCTTCTAAAAATGTTGACATTGTTGATTATATCATTGACATTAAAATGTATACTCAGAATGTTATGTTGAAATTGATACATGGTGAACAATCAACAGAAAATGTTTTACTTTTTAGGAAACCTAGTACGTTTTCACCCCAGCTGCATCCGCTTCTTGAAGCGTTTTAGAGAACTTGTGAAAAAGATTTACTTAACATTTTACACAATGGTTCTAAGAATAATACATATTATAATTTAACTAATAAAGAGAGGACTGCATTAATTAATTTGCAGTATAACTCTGAAATAACTATTAGACCGACAGACAAAGGGGGAGCTGTTTTTATCATGGATAGCTCTAAATATGACAATAAAATTATTGAAATACTTGAGCAACCAGATACTTATTTAAAGATAACTAATCAGCATCTTAAAAACATAATAAAAATGTACAAGCAGATATATATGACTGCTTAATGAGTGGTTTCATCAATATGGCTTTATAGAAATCTTTGCTAGATAAGACACCCCTGGCCCTATATTTAGGGATCTACCCAAAATACATAAAAATATACATGATCCTCCCCTTAGACCCATAGTGGCTAGTAAAGGGTGGTGTGCAGAACCAATGTCCATCTTTATTGAGAATAAATTACATTCTGTTATACATGATACAGAACATTTTTATGTTCTCTCTCAGAGTTTGTTTTTTCCTGATGTTTATACTTCAGATGTGCTTTTGGCCACTCTTGATGTTACATCTTTGATGATGGCATAGAGTTTGTCAGATGTTTTTTGTTAAGTAATCAGGTATCTAAGGAACATACTTTATTGCATTGTATGTTATTAGACATTATATTGAACAGTAATTTTTTTTCATATAAGGATGGCTATTATTTACAAAGGAGAGGAGTTGCTATGGGTACTCCATGTGTAAACTCGTACGCTAATATTGTGATGGCCCAATGGGAAAACAAGTTTGTTTTACAAAATCCTGAGTACACCAGTATGGTGGAATATTATAAAAGATTCATATATGACATATTTTTATTGTGAAAAGGAACTGTATCAGAGTTCCTTGGATTCAATAAATACACTAATTCTACTACTGAGTTTTTGAGTTTTACTGCACAGCCTTCAAGTGAGAGAAGAAATTTTTTAGATGTGACTGTCTTTAAAGAAGGTGATCATATAGATACCAATATGCATAGAAATATCTGTAGGAAAAATACTCTATTACAGAGACAGAGTATGCACCCTCCACACATATACAGAAATCTTTTAAAAGGACAAGGATTAAGCATTTCCAGGCTTACTAGCAGTGATACTAAGAGTAATATGGCCTTAAAGCAATTGCATACAGAATTTATAGAAAGGGTTATAAACATGAAGATTCTGCAGTATTGATGGAGAGCAATATTATTAATATGAAAGGTAAAGGTAAACCATATTTTAGAGATAGGAGAACAGAACCATCAAGGATTACAGATGTTTTTGTGAGCAATATAACTATTCTTTATTCAGCAAACATTTCTTCAGTTAGAGAAGTTATAGCCAAGAACTGGAACATTTTAATGTTAGATGATAAGTTGAGCAGCATTTTAGGCAATACCCATAGCTATGCATATAAGAACAATAAGAATTTGAAGCATTTACTATGTTATGACAAGGAAGTTAGACAAAGTATAGTCTCTCAGAGGAAAGGAACTTTAGGATATAGAACTTGCAATTACTGTCCATATATGGCAAATTGTCATACTTTTATTCATCCGACAACAGAAAGGGTTTATGAATTTACTCACTATGCAGACTGCAAAACTAGAGATTTAGTTTACCTAGCTTATTGCTCTAAATGTCCTTCATTTTATGTAGGCAAAACTAACCGTTCATTATGTGAATGTGTTAACGAATATCTATATGCAATAAATCATGAAGATGAAACAAATGGATCAGCTACACATGTGCATAATTTTGATCTTACACATAAGTTTTCTTTCATGGTTTTAGAGATTACTCATAGGAGTTATAGGTTAGGGAACTATAATAATTATACTGAAAAATTAGAAATGAAATGGATTATAAGGTTGCAGGCAGATAAAGCATATGGGTTAAAGGATAAAGTATCATTAAAACCCTTTTTAGTTGATAGACCATTGAAACATTTACATACATAAATATTTTTGAGGGGTTCATGTTTTATAGGTCTTCCCTAGTATAGTGACATGTGATATATTTATTTTTATATGTGTAAGTTGATAGGATGCATACAATTTCTTTATGAATGTAATGTTATTTATATATGGATTTTTATTAAGGAAGTATCTTTATGTGCAATATTGTATTATATATTATTTTTGTGTTATTATCAGTTTTAATAGAGCACACCATTTTATATATATATGTGATGATGAGAACTTGCTGAGATTCTTATGTGTTCTTCATTGTTTGATTGTTTTTAGTTTTTGATAGGTTTAATTGGCTCAATTAATATGTGTTATTTAATGGTGCTTGTAAGATGCAGTTATAAGTCTGATAAAGTGTCCTTGTTGGATGTGAAAATGGTTACTTCAATAAATTTATTCCTTGGCCTTGTTAATACCTGCCTTTTGTTATACATTCAAATAACATTTTTCACTTTTTTTCTTAAGCAGGTAAGTTTGATTGCATGTTGCTCAACAGGAAGCAATTGCACGAGGCAAGAAACAGACAAAAGGTATATGAAGTTATGATGAAAGTGATTCTTACATCTGGAGGAATAATTTCCACAGTCCCTTCACAATGTATGGATGTGAACCCTAGAGAAACTGTGTTAAGGGGCAAAAGTCATTGCATTTACAGCTATAGAAAGCGGTATACAGTGTGCTCTTAGTACAAGGATGTCAATGTTGTTCAGGTGGTTCTCATAGCTCTCAAGGTGCTTACGCATTTTTATTGTGAGACTATTCTGCATGAAGCAAACAATTCAGAGAGAATAGCCACTTCAGTATTGTTTGTTGTTGTAGTCAGAGCAATCAAAAACAGTTGCAAGCCATTATCAGCTAATAATTGTTATTGCTCCTCCCTGCAGTCCTAGAGAGCGTATACATGCAATCATGTAGCTACCTACACTATGTTTACATCCCCTACACCAAACAAATTCTTTTTTTGGTGTTCTTAAATGCTAATGATTTCACATCTCATTTGCATCTTCACGCAATGCTTGGAGAGCTGAATCTACACTCTAGAATGATAATGGTTTAGCTAAGTGGAAAGAGAGGAACTGATTGGATACATTCAGAGCCTTGCTGCTTGGTACTTGAAGGAGATTGTTGTACAAACCACTACACTATTTCATAAGTTATGTTTGTCCTCTACACAAACTGCTTATATGTTCATATTTTGAATGTATTTCAATGTGCAATAGAAAAAAGAATTTTGCAATGTATGCAGTTTTAAAATTTCACTGCTGCTATACTGCACATGTGGCATTTCTTGTTTTGTTGTCCATGTTAGTATGGTTACTTCACATTATTGTATCATTTGCTATTACATGATAGCCTCAACCATGTGGGTAACTCATTGGATAGGATGAATGACACAATGGATCTGGCAGTGTCTGTGATGATACGTCTGCTGTGGGAGGGCGTGCATCCACGTGACTTCGGTGTCACCATTGGCCTAATCCACCCCCTCCTCCCTGTGTGAATGATGATGACTTCACCGTGGGCTTTTTTCATTTGTGTATGATTTACAGCTGCATATATGTGTGATGCACACAGTGGATAGGTACGAGACTGACGGTATGCAGGTAGTTTAGCTTCTTACACATTTGTATACTACAAGTTCTACACTCACCTTGACATTACTGCAGTTATGAGTTATGTGCTTTGGGTATGTCTCTGTCTGATGCTCTCCATACACAGACATTACATGGGTAAGTAAAGTCTGTGGACACCGAATGGCATCACTTCTGCTATTTGTATGTACTTTAGGTTGTTATGTGTAGTCTTTTGCTGGTGAGTGTGTGTACAGTCATTTACCTCTTAGTTACTGGGTGTGTGTGCTGACCTTTGAATCTTAGGGGGTGAGTGCATGAGCTATCCTTTGCCTCTTAGGCAGGACAAGGGCATATGGTGCATGCATATGTCTGCCAGCTGCCTCTGCAGCTGGAGGTTCACCCTCAGAATCCTCATCTATATGTGGGAGCTGCTGTCTCTGTCTGTGGTCAGGGAATTTGTGGTCTTGACCCTTGATGTCCCTGTTGCAGCTGTTTCCTCAAGATGATATTGTGCAACATAGCATAGACTGAGACTTTCTGCACAGGTGCCTGGGTCATACTGCAGGGAACTGCCTGGTGTATCTAGACAGCACAACTATGACTTCAGAATGCCAAACACACACACTATGATGTTTCTAGTTTAAACTTGGATATCATTGCATCCTTCTTCTGTGGGTGTGTGTGTGCATTCCTTTTTGGTGTCATGAGCCATGGTTCCAGTGCATAACCTACATCACGTAGTAGATGGCCTACAGAACATCACCCCTAGCAAACCTTGTGTAAATCTGCAAGGTGTGCCATATGTGTGAGTCATGGTAACTGCTAGGGTTACCTGCACAGACACTGATGATGATCCTTTGGTTATTCAGCTGACTGAGTGGAACCCTTTTCTGCTGATGGATGTTCTTCCCTGTTCACCAGGTGTGGCTTTTGTTTTTATATGAGTGTAATCTATGGCCCCTAAGACTTTAGGGAAGTGTGCTACTGCATAGAATTAATGCATTGTTCTTGCTTTCTCTTCCTGTGTGCTTGCAAAATAAATGTACTCCCTTGCATGTTGTAATATAGCATTTAGATATTGGTGAAATAAAGACATGCTGCAGGTGGATTGGACACTCTAAACTGGCCCTAGGTGTGAGTGCGTGTGTGTGCCTTCTGTGGAAGGTTGGGCGCCGGGCTGGCAACTCGACACTGTAAAACTCCACTGCCAATCATGAGCGGACAGGTGATCCACTGTGGTGACCCATAACCAGGAAAAGCCGAAAGAAGAAGAAGATAGTGGAAGCTAAGGCCTGTGACACCCCTAATATATCCCCTGTGGGTCTCTGAATTGTACCAGTAGCTAATACCCTTAATGCTACTCATAACTTAATTTCCACTGATATAGGTTCTCCTCAATATCCCCTAGGTCTGAGGTGGGGGAGGCAGAGATAGTAGATTTCTCGTCATGTTTTCCTGTCAACCCCGCATCACTCTACTATTTCAATATCACAAAGTCCGTGATATGTTAAATGGGGTCTAAACACCCTTCTTCTCCTAGGATGAAGTCTATCAGCAGGATCAGCAGCATAGATTTGAGCCTCTTGCGTGCGCGTGCTCGCGCGTACACACACACACACACACACACACACACACACACACACACACACACACACACACACACACACACGCAAGAGAGCAGCAGCAGCCCCTAACATTTCTTTTTTTTCTAAGTATGATGGTTGCTGTGTGTAGGTTTTGATGTTCATGGCAAAAGCTTACATCATCTCTACACGGTTACTTTACAGCTTTCTTAATGGCTGCACCATTTTTGTTTGGTTCATTAGCATGAAATTCAGCTGATTATGCTTTCAATAGCATACTCTGAGTTTTACCTTTAAGTAAACAGTCAATGTTCCGTGCTTCAGCCAAAGTCTGCCAGTCCACAACGTAGCACAAAAAACAAGAAAAAGACTGGCTTGACACCGCTGTATGGATAAAAAGTTTAATAAAATATTCCAACACAGTAAGCGCTTTCGGGTTCACCAACC